>NW_028280843.1:680000-977500 GCF_059751285.1 Brachycentrus maculatus
TATTAAGTTAAAAATATGCCGCTTTTGGTGGGATATAGTACATTATCTGGGCATTCTGAAAACAGGCATAACTGAAATTGACGATTTTTAACGTTTGACGTTTTTGAAAGGAGTAAGCGATATAAGACCAGAGTTAAGTAATGGAAAAGAGAGTAGTTTCGAGACTACAATTTTTCTAACTTCAGTTTATATTGATACCTGTTGATGAGAACATTCGTAGCTCTCGAAACTAGTCTAGTTTCTATTAATAAATTAAGAATTTACAGTTTTATAATATTAATACCAATTTCAATTAAATATGATCTCTGAATGCAAATGAAAGGAAAATCGTTTATCTAGGAAAACTGTAGTGTTATAGAGTAGAATGAGTTGAATGAGCGCCTATTATAATTTCTATTGTATTATAACTTTTTTTAGAATTTGTTTGGTTACTGACAAGAGATCGCGCGCCCCCAGTGACAGTTATGCAGCAGGCCTACCAAGTTCTGGATAACAATAAGATAACCAGAGCCTTCCTTATGCGAACAGATCAGAACAATTGCCCATCTTAAATATGCAGTAATTTTTTACTAATACATATTTATTTAATAAAAAATCAAATGTGAAACTTATTTATATTGAAACTGTATAGTAAAAGACTTATATTTTAAATAAACACTTTTCATCCCGTGAATAATTTTTACTAAAATAACTCAATTTGTTGTAGTTTTCATAATGTAATTAGTTTTTTTTTTATTGTGATATTTTTTTTGTATCACTTTTATTTATTTCATAACTAAGACTTTTAAACTGAGAATGAATTAAAAATCCACCAATTCTTCGTATTTTTCTAAATAAAACCTATTATTTTAAAGAACAATATAATGGTATCTAAATGACCCGAAGACAAAAATATATTGTCTCTAAAAAAATATGATTGTTATTTTTTTCAAATCTCATTTTGTATTGTATTTTATAATACTGACATTTAGGATTTTTTTAAAAAACCCAAAGAGGTTTATTTATAATGTTAAAATTACATAATAATGATTTATTATTATAACCCTTATCCGCACCCAATGGTGCATAGGGCACTGCATCGAATTGACGCAGTGTAACCTTGATCATTACTCACATAAAGGCAAGGTGATAACTCTTGCGCTTCAGAAACCAGTCCAAGGTAACATTAAATAAATATTACAGTGTGAAATCACTAATATCTATTTTCAACCCCCCTGGGAATCGAACCCGGGACCTCCAGCACGGTGGCTAAACACGCTGACCATTACACCACGGAGGCGGACAGACTACATAATAATAAATTTGTTAAATTTATATGGCGCCGTTCTCGTAAAATATTATCTCAAGAGCGCTATGCTGGATTAAAAAAAAACGTGGATAAGTATAGCATGCGTTATAAGGGTAGGATATTTTTAACAGTGTGTTTTTATAAAGAATATATGCTCAATTCTCTTGGATATCAGAAAAGTTATGATAAATATTTATAAGTTTTTATTTAAAAATTTTACATTAAGTTTTTCAATTACTGATTGTAAAGGTCAGATGATTGTTGAGTCAGTATCAAGTTTAAAATTGTTTGATTATAATTGAAAAATAAAAATTAATCGTAAAAAATAATTGTTTATCACATGTCGCTCACTCCTTTCAAGAACGTCATATTTCAAAATTGGTAAATTTTCAGCTGTGCATGTTTTCGGAATGCCCAAAAAATGTACTATATCCCAGCGAAAGAGGTGTATTTTTAACATAATATTTACCCGCTACAGGGCAGAAAATGTTGTTTTTGCATTTTTAAGAAAAGGTATGTTTTAATTGTTATTTTAAACTTACTAAATATTTACAAATGAAGAAAAAACCTTCAGGTTTTACCTAAAAAGATCTGCCGCACAGTAAAAAGTTCAATGAGTGGCTTGATATTGATTTTTAATACATTGTGTTATATTTTTAAACTTTAAAAAGGTTCTCCTGAAAAATCAAGTTTTTTGATTTATGACGTTCTTGAAAGGAGTGAGCGATGTATTCAGAAGCAAATTGATTTAATTGAAAATCCTTGAAAGTATCCTTCATTATTTGACGTATTACACAAGTGAGTTGAACGATCATAGTCTACACATTTTTTTTAATTACATTTAATTTAGAATCTTTGATTAAATATTGATTATTTTAAATACTATGGCGACATCTTTCATTCGTCGGTCAAACATGCTTTAAAAATATTTGTACATATTATGTATTACTCAATTAGACGGCACGTAAGTCAGTAGTTTCATTAAAAATATTACAGGGGTCGCTTTGACAAATATGTCGTAGCAATGACTCAAACCAATTTTATATTATTTTTTTTATTCTTCAGAAATTTTAACTTTATCATATGATCTGGAATGTGGTGTGATAATTGCAGTCAAAATGAAAACCATTAAATTATTTTATCAAATTGTCAGTATGTAAATTAACAAAAAAAAATATATTAACTTGTTACGGAGTGTAAGGAGTGTGTTACATAAATGAATATGTATTTAATTTAAACATAAAAATGTGTTTTCACAATACTCGATTTTGTTGACACGATATTATAAATTCAATAAAATATTGTAAAATATGTAGCTGTATTTTTTTAATCCATACAAACCTGCTGACGTTTTTCTATGATATCCAAGTTAATTTTTTTGTATTTTTCATTTAAAATATTTTTTTAAATGAACTTTTATTATTTATGGTTCAAGAATAGTTGTAGCAATTAAATATAATATTTGTCGAGTTGAGACTAACTACTTTATTTTAATCCAAACAATTGGAAATAGTACGGAATTATCTGGAGTTCTTCGGTTGCCATCAATTATCGCCTACTTATATTTAAAATAAAAAATATTATTATAAGTAAAACCGAACGAATAAAAAAACTACCTTTATTGAAAAAACAAAATGCAAGTAATGCTACTACTACTACAATTACCATCACGCCGATTCCCCGTAGGGGTAGAAAGGATGGAACGCCACATTCTTCTGTCCTGACATACACTCCTCACCTCCTTCATATCCATACATCTAGTCATATATGCCCTCCGATTACGAAGACTTTTGACACCACCAGATTTTTGGTTCTGATTGATCTGATCGTGCCAAGTCTTTTTCGGTCGCCCTCGTTCTGTTTTCCCGCTCACATTTGCCACATATAATTTCTTAGTCATTCTCTCATAATTCATTCTCTCCACATGTCCATACCACCGTAAAGAACTCTTCCTAATTAATCTTTTCAATTATTACTTGTTCAGCCTTACAAGTAATAAATTGATATAAATTGAAAATATGTAAGTACTGTAGTGTAATACCATGGTTATTTTTACCAAATTTCTAATTATAAAGCTTACGACCTGTTATTGGCTACTTCTAGTGATAATTTTACACATCACTCACTCCTTTCAAGAACGTCATAAATCAAAAGTCGTCAATTTTCAGTTGTGCATGTTTTCGGAATGTCCAGAAAATGTACTTTATCCCAGCAAAAGAAGCATATTTTTAGCTTAATATTTACCCGCTACAGAGCAGAAAGTGTTGTTTTTGCATTTCGAAGAAAATATATTGTTTAATCATTTTTATAAATGGACAATTTTTTTTTAAATGGAGAAAAAACCTTCAGGTTATACCTAAAAAGATCTGTTGCACAATAAAAAATTTAATCAGGGGCTTGATATGAATTTTTAATACATTGTATTATATTTTTAAACTTTAAAAACGTTCTCCTGGAAAATCAAGTTTTTTGATTTATGACGTTCTTGAAAGGAGTGAGCGACATGTAACATGATTGATAACCACACTGCTCAAATTTTGGAAGTTTTATTTACTATTTTCAAGCGTCTTCTAGTAAGTAAAAAAAAATCGGGAAGAATCTTTTTACATACATTTCATAAAGTCATATGTTCCAAATCTATGCCAGTAATTCAACACGCGGCTTAAAGGTTAACTGAGCACATCTTAAAAATATGTGTTTATTAATTACTGACACTCGCATAATTCTCTACTATTTTACATTCATATCTATCACATTAATGTGTGTTTCCCTTTTTCCATGTAAGAAGAAATGAAATTTGTGTCCAAATAATACGTTTTTTTTAGTTTTATAAAAAAATTCTATTAGCTTGTTAGTTTATGAGAGTTTGCAAGAATATTGAGAAAATTTCCCAAAATCAAACGAATTTGCTTTTCATACATATATGAAAAAAAAGTCTCGGTAAGTAAAACCTTTCTGTAATACCTGAATATAAGAGTATACATACATATTGCTAACATAAATTATAATTATAAAAAAAAGTTTGTAGTAGTGTAGAAGGGTATGTTTTACATAGCTGAGATAACAAGTTTGTATTTTGAATTTGAGTTTTACTTGGTAAATACCAGTATTTTCAATACGATGTTTGAAAATGATGTAAAATGCATCAAAGAAGCACGTGTCTTAGCAGATTTTAAGAAATTAATGTATTGACAAAGCAAAACTTAAAAACAAATGTATATATATAACCACAAGGTGACTGCCGAATCAAAAATAAAAAAAATGTTTGTCATTTAATCCAACAAAAAGTTTTTAATATAAATAATATCAAACTCCTACATACATTATTAATCTCATGACACTGTTTATGTGAGTTCACTTAAGCTTTCTATGTGGGATTGAAAAAGCTTTTAGCTAGCCGAGACCCAAACAATTTAGGTAACAATGAAATAAATAAAAAAATCTAATTATAAATGGATGTATTTTTTAAAGGCAGCAATGAAATTAATTGGATTAGTTTCATGTTTAATATTGAGGGCGGTTTGTCAAGCACAGATTCCATTTTTTGGAAGATGTCCCAAAAATATTACTGCAATGGACAATTTTTCATTCTACCAGGTATGATTTTATTTATAATAAATATTTAAACATGATGATTTTTCAGTACTTGATATAAGGTACTAACCGAAAAGGATCGTATAATAATGTGTTGAAATTAAAGTATGCAGAAATAGCATAGAGTGGAACCTCTCATAACGAGCACCTCTTATAACGAGTAATTCGCATAACGAGCAAAAACTAATCAGAAAAAGTTGCTCCCTTAACGACCGATGTTTCGCATAACGAGTAACAAAGGAATGGCAAGTCCCTTTTTCACGACATTTACTTGACACATTTTCGAAAAAAATTTGAAGCGTCGGCACAACAAATGTCCTTAAAATGTCTGGAACGCATTGACGTATTATCCATTGATTTGTATGGAAAAAATAATTCGCTTAGCGAGTGTTTTGTATGACGAGTAAAATGCTGTAACGAATTAAACTCGATATGAGAGGTTCCACTGTACTTGATTGGCTCGAATCTACTCATATTATTATCTACCAAATTCTTATTTGGTAAGATTTGTGTTTTGTTTTGGTGGATCTGCATTTTATATATTAAAATTACGATTTAATAGTTTTTGACCACTTTTATTTCATTTGGCCAGTGATCGGGTTTTGTCGTTACCGACAATATCTGATTGGTCAATAATAAGATTAAAGAGGATATAATTAAAAGATTGTGTTATTTTATCTATTTATTTTAAAATATCAGACGTGCTTTCTGACCAACACTATAAAATAAAGCGACTTGACTGATAAAATATGTAACATACATGCAGTAAAAACACTGTTTGAAAATTTGATTTAATTTTTGTTTGTTATAAAAATTATAAACGCATTTTGTGACAAACTAGTGCACTCTTTTCATACAAAGTAAATGTATATTTGTGCGTAAAAAATAATCCAAAGGACATTGTTTTTTAATGTTAATATTAAGAAAGATGTGTTGAGATGGTTTGGGTAAGTGAAAAAAAAATACTGAAAAAATTGAGGCGAATGTGGCTGGTAACAGAAGCAGATGAAGACCGGGGAAAACTTGACATGATAAAGTTTTTCAAAAAAACTTGTAAGGGTCAGATCAGGAGTCAGAATAATCGGCGGGTACGTATGAGCAGATGCATGAATGTGGAAGAGGCGATTATTATTTTAAAAGACGAAGTGGTGTGGCGTTCCCTTCTCTCTGCCTATCCCTGCAGGGAAGCGGAGTGTTGGTTGGTTAGTTAATTTTCTTTTCATATTGAAAAGAGGCAACATTCGTTGCTTAGAATATAAATGGAACATATTTTAATATTTAAATTTTGCTAACCAAATATCTATTTTCAGTTTTTTGGTAAGTGGTATGAGCAAGAAAAATATCCGAATTTTTACCAGTTTGGAGGTAAATGTGTAACAGCTGTGTATACTCCCGTTCTGGGTAATATAATAGCTGTTAATAGCGCGTGGATTAAAATTAGGTTAGTAACTATTGGTGTTTTGGAATTTGTAGCATAGGAGCACAGGAATATTATAGTGAAAAAATCACTTATTATGTGTTGACCACTAAACAGAGGCGGTCAAGTTAAAAGTGAGTTATCAAAGTTAGTAGGTACAAACAATATTTTGCACTTTTTTTCACGTTCTCTCCATTGTAAGTATTATACCTTACATTACTATAATAATTCTGAAAAATATAAATTTCTAATTTCAGTACTGGAACAACGACTCGTGTAACCGGAACTGCAAGGGTAGTTGGTGTTGGTAACACTGCACATTTTGAGACATCAATTTCTTCAGTGCCATTTCAGATTCCAGCTTCTTTCTGCGTTCTTGATACAGATTATGTTTCGTACGCAGTGATATATTCATGCAAAGACTTCACAATTTTCAATACAAGTAAGATAATTGTATTCAACAACATAACAGATTCAATTAAATTCATATTTTTCTTATTATTGCGGGTTCCAACACAACTCACTACAGAGATTTTTATTTTTATTGATTTAAATCAGTATTATAATGCAAATTTTTGGCGCATGTGTAATTAAGGTAAATGGGTTTTTTATCTTTCCCTTAATTTTAATTTAACTAAGCATTTTTACCTTCTTCTTTCTGTGCCACTTCTAACGAAGATCGGCGATCATCATGGCTATCTTCACTTTAGATGCTGCAGCTCGGAACAGAGATTTGGTGCTTATGCCAAACCATTGACCTAGGTTTTCCAGCCATGATGTCCTTCGGCGTCCTTGAGCTCTTCGTCCTTTCTTTCCTTGTATGATTAGGTGGAGAAGACGATATTTTTCATTTCTCATGACGTATCCGAAGAACATCAGCTTTCTCTGCTTGATGGTTGGTAGGAGTTCCTTATTGGGATTCATCCGTCGGAGGACCTCTAGGTTGGTGACCCGATCATCATTAGTATAGTAATAATTTATTTATTACTAGCTTTTTCTGACCACACCTACCATTCACTCAGTTTGGTTAAATGGAAAATAAGGAAGTGATATCCACTACTACTACTACCATTACGCCGTTTTCCCGCAGGGGTAGGCAGAGAGGATGGAACGCCACACTCTTCTGTCCTGACAAACACTCCTCGCCTCCTTCACATCCATACATCTAGTCATACATGCCCTCCGATTACGCAGACTTTTGACACCGCCAGATTTTAGGTTCTGATTGATCTGATCGTGCCAAGTCTTTTTCGGTCGTCTACGTTCTGTTTTCCCTCTCACATTTGCCACATATATTTTCTTAGTCATTCTCTCGTTATCCATTCGCTCCACATGTCCATACCACCGCAAAGAACTCTTCCTAATCTTTTCAATTATTCCTCGTTCAGCCTCGTTCAAGTAATATCCAATATGTTTAATTGCACAATGTTTGTGAAGCAATTAAAATTTAAAAAATATAAAAAATAATAATCCATTCGAAAAGAATGAAAATGCTTAGGACAGCATTTGTTGAAAAACACACTTTTTGTAAAAAGTAATATTTAGTATTGCGCGTATTGCTGTTGCATTCAACAGATGGCGCCGCTATTGCTGTTTTACGAAAATCTTGTTTTACCCGTTAGTCACCATCCGAATGAAAATAATTCAATCATTGTCCATAAATAATTGAAAACAGTTTAAACGAATATTAATTATTATTTTTTTCTTTTAGGATTCATCTGGGTTATAACGAGATCACGCTTTCCTTTGGACAGCACAATGCAAAAGGCTCATCAAATTTTAAGTATTAATAATCTCAACAACAAGTACTTGACGAAGACTGATCAGACAAGTTGCCCATTATTTTATTAATATTTCTTTGAAATAAAATAATAGTTAAATAATAAAAATATATTGAAACGTGATTAACATCAAAGCCCGTTTAATTTTTTTAAAGGTCATATTATTCAAACTCGTATCAGCACCCCAATGGTGCATAGGACACTGCATCATATAAACGCAGTGTTATCTTGATCGTTAACATACGAAGGAAAGGTGATCAGGCCTCCGCTTCAGGTACCAGTCCAGGGTAATATTGAATAAATATTAGAGTGATAAAATCACTTATATTTATATGACCCCCCACTGGAAATCAAACCCGGGACCCTTAAGAATGGTAGCCTAGCGTGCTAAATTACACTACAGAGGCAGACAAAGTTCATAATAAACAGAATAAAAGTAATATTGATTTTCTTCTTTATTTATTATCAAGTTAAATTAATATATTGATATAAGAGGTCCATTCATACTCAAATTACTCCGAAAACTTAAATTAAAGTTAAGTATGCATTATGTGTTGCGAAAATGTTTGGTTCAGTACTTAGATAACTCCAAAACAAAAAAATTATGACGGTAAACCAAAAAATATATCGCTCACTCCTTTCATGAACGTCATAAATCAAAAAACTTTAAAAAAAAGGATTTTTCAATAGAATGTTTTTAAAGTTTAATAATAATATACAATGTATTAAAAATAAATATCAAGCCACTTATTAAAATTTTTACTGTGCAACAGATCTTTTTAGGTACAACCTGAAGGTTTTTTCTCCATTTGAAAAATATTTGATTTATTTAAAAAAAAAATTAAACAATACCTTTTCTTAAAAATGGAAAACAACACTTTCTGCCCTGTAGCGGGTAAATATTAAGTTAAAAATATGCCGCTTTTGCTGGAATATAGTACATATTTCGGGCATTCCGAAAACATGTACAACTGAAATTTGACGATTTTTGATTTATGACGTTCTTGAAAGGAGCGAGCGATATGTATGATATGAGCATGTATCATTGTAAGCATCTTGTTTTCTTCAGGGATAGATATGTACATATCCATCCCTGAAGATTACAAGGTGCTTGTCAAACCCGGTCGAAAAGAGTACCAAAAATAAAAATGCTTTTAAACAAAGGTTGAGTTTTATTTTATTAATTCATTATTTAAGCTTATAAAATATTCCATATATATAGAAAACATACACAATATTCTACGTAGTTTAATATTTTTATATTTTTATTATGTAAATATTGAAGATTGTATTTTTTTAATTTTTAATATTGACGATGTATCCCATATGACGCAGTAAAAAATGAATAAATTAGATATACAGTCAAACAATTCATTTAAGAAAATTTTTCCTGGAGTTACATAAACTTTATATGAATAAATCATATTTTCTATTTTAACACTCACTTAAAAAAATCGTACGTAAGTTGATTTCGTTTTACGTAAGTTTTTAATAATCATGATTTATTATTTTAATCTAAGAACTATATTTTTTCTAAATAATTTATATTTTAAGTCGTATGATTTTAATTTATGAAACATTTGGAATTATTATTAAAAAAAAAGGTAAGTCATTTTTATAAATAAAGGAATTTCAAGAATATTCATGAAAATCTGAATCTACAACATTTTAAGTGTATCCAAATACTTGTTCACAAATATGGATTATCATTATAGGAGTTATAGGGAAAAGAAGTTATAGGGGAAGACCGAGAAAAACATGGCACGATCAGGTATGCCAAATACTTGAAAGTGGTCAGGTTTGGAGTCGTAACAATCGGCGGGTATGTATGAGGAGATGCATGAACGTGGAAGAGGCGAAGAGTGTGTGCAAGGACAGAGTGGTGTGGCGCTCTATTCTCTCTGCCTACCCCTGCGGGGAAGCGGCGTGATGGTTAGTTAGTTTTTTAGTTTTACTATAGGCGAATGTATGTATGTAATTATATTTATGAGGCGAATGTAGTTGGAAAAAGAAGCAGAGGAGACCGAGGAAAACTTGGCAAAATGTCAAATACTTGAAAGCGGCCGAGTCATGAGTCGTAATAATCGTTGGGTATGTATGAGGAGTTGCATGAATGTAGAAGAGGCGAAGAATGTTTACAAAGTCAGAGTGGTGTGGCGTTCGATTCTCTCTGCCTACCTCTGCGGGGAAGCGGCAAGATGGTTAGTTAGTTAGTTATATTTTTTGACATCTCAACATAGATGAAGAAGAATACGGAAGTATAGGCATTTATGGGGCTTACGACCGTAATAGGATGGTTTAAGTGATCACTTTACAGACGTGTAACATTCATCAATTCTACCTATGAATCAAAAGCACACTACTCAAATTCTTGGAACTTCATTCTATATGCGTTGTTTCAATTCAAAACATATATTGCTTTAATTGACAAGAATTTCATAATAAAAATAATAATAAAACCCTTATCCGCACCCCAATGGTGCATAGGGCACTGTGTCATATAAACGCAGTGTTATCTTGATCGTTTACACATGAAGGAAAGGTGATCAGCCCTCCACTTCAGGTACCAGTCCATGGTAATATTGACTAAATATTACCCCCCTTGGGAATCGAACCCGGGACCTCCAGAACGGTAGCCGAGCGTGCTTACCATTACACTACGGAGGCGGACAAATTTCATAAGACGGACGGAATTTCATAAGAGACATATTCAACGAAAATGTTTCTAGTGACTTATTTTGTCTGAATTCGTCTAAAAACGATATTTTGGTATTGGTCTCTTACTATGATAAAAAAAACCTGACCTGAAAAAATAAGTTTCGAATTTTCAAGCTAAATTACATAAATAGTTTTTTTTTAGATCGGCTATATGAAGACATGTGGGTTAGTATGGCTTATGGAAGAGCGTGAAATATGTTCGATATTCCACGTTCAAACTCACAAACAGGATTTATTTAGGTTTGTTTAAGTTTTCTCTGACGTGGTGTATAAATTTCAGTATAAATTTTTTTCACATTACACGTGTAATATTGATTTAAGCCTCTAATTCGAGACTTTGAATCCGATTATAAAAATCCTACATAAATTTTACAAAAAAGAATGTTGTTTTATAAGTAGGTGACATTCAATATTATTAATTGACGTCATGATACATATCATTGTCATATCTTATTTACATAAAAGGAAAAAATGATTCATGGATAATAAATTGTATATGTTTTTTGGAAGTAATATTTTTGGTAAAATGTTTGTAGTTGTAAAGTTGGAAGAAAGGAGTTGGATATAAGTAGACTGAATGCAGTCGAAATGCGATCTCTTAGACAAATGCATGACGAAACGATGTATGATAGATGTTTGAATGGAGAAGAAAGGAATGAATGAAAGGCTGAGATAAACATTATCGTTAACATTAAGAATAGTATGTTGAGATGGTTAGGACACGTGGATTAAACGAGTGAGCATCTCTCTGACTGCCTCTGCGGGGAAGTGGAGTGTTGGTCAATTTAAAAAAAAGTTGTTTTCCTCCATACTACTAACACAATACACGAAATTCTGTTTTTTAACGCTAGAACAAAAATGTTTCTTACTTTGCAAAATCTCGATAAAATGTTAAAAAAGGTATCTATCTACCATATGAAGTTTTAATGGTGCATGTTTTAAAAAAATATTCTGTTTAAAGTAGTCCCGAAATATGATTTGGTGAATTATTTTGTATGGAATACAAGAATCCTTATTAAATCCAGATTGTAAAAGATTTTATAAAAAAAATGTTCTTCGTATTATTGACAAAAACGATATTTGTGAGGTGATGACGAATCGAAAAGTATTCAAACTGAATTTGATGAAAAAACTATCATGTATAAACCTGCTTGGAAAAAAAAGTATAAAGCCTCATAGAAATGATGAAATCATCGATGAATCAATTTATCGGATTTCTTAGTATCTAAAAGAAATATGTCGTTCGAATTTTATTTACATTAAATGATTTTCACTTAATCTTTTACACTTCAATATGACATGAATAACAGTTTAATATGACATGAATAAGTTTAATTGTATCAAAACAAGACGAAAAATATTTCAAAATTATTTTGGAGATAAAAAAAATTATAAATCAGTTTTGACTATATACTTCTTATTCTTTTTTTCTTTTTCTTCGTGGTGTAGGCCTTGTGGCCTGTTTTTCAGAGGGTTAACCTCCTGCGATGTCGATTCCTGGCTGCTTAATCCATATCTTTGGTGGTCTACACGGGAGTCGTCTATCTTGGGGTTTGCCGTGAATGCAATTTGGGGGAGTCTGGATGGTTTCATTCTCCTAACACGCGCATAACATTGTCTTCTTCGTTGAATTCCCCACCCAATAGCTTTCCATATGAAAATGCGTTTAAAAGTTTAAAATAATGAAATACAGATTGGGGTGCGGTCACTTCCTGTTTTTAAACTCACGCCACAAATATACGTTCCTATAGCGCTTTCAAAAGCACGGATCTTAATTTTTAGATAAGTGTCAGTAATGCCACGAATAAACAAGAAGTGCGTGTTTGCCGTGGAGGCCTACTTTTCCTTGGACCTTTCCGTCATCGCAGTTTAGCGTGCATTCTAGAAACAATTGAAAATCACCTCTGTGCCTGATTAAATTAATTTGTTTGTGGGTGGATACAATCAGGGATGCTGGAAGTGCGAAGAAAAAACAAAATGGACTTTCCAGATCCGAACGGCTTTGCTCTCAGGAGCGATCTTTACTGGCCACCGCGATCGCCAGATTTAGCCCTCTGTGACTATTTTCTGTGGGGCCACCTTAAAACATTGGTAAACACGAATCGTCCAAAGACCCTTAGTCAGCTAATGGACAATATTGGTGCTGCTTTTGTCAACATAGGCACATATATGCTGATAAGATTTGACATCTGAGTCATCAATTTGAATCTCAGCGTATTAACGAAGACGGTGGCAGCCTTCGAGATGTCGTTTTAATAACCTAATATAATAAAACTTAATGTGTCCCTATACACAGAAAAAATAATTCAATCCATACTGACAATTCTTTTTGTGTAATGATTTTTTTTTAAAATAACGAAGAGACCACGCCCCTCACTGTACTTCTAGTTTAATTCCGACATTCAGTGATTACATTTTTAATTTCCCAAAATCGCAAAATAACATCAATATTGTATTCTCTACATATGATTAAACAGCGGGTGGCTTTACGGAAAACAACAAATAAAACATCTGTTTAATGGTTGAAGACCCCTTACATACTAAATTTTGATTATTTTACATATATTTGAATAAATAATAGCGTTTTTAGGAACAGTTAAGAGTAAGTAAAAAGTGAGTCAACTGTATAAAATGAGCAGAAGAAATCCAACTTCATTTACTGTCTGACAGAAATTACAAACAATCATTCGAAGTAAAATAAAACAGTGAATTAATCACTTACAGGTAAAGCTTTATTTAATTTAAAATTTAATTGAATTCTGTGATTCTGATTTGAGTATGATTTTATTTTAAAAAAATACGAATTTTTGCATGCCTAGTCTTATGAAAAGTCATACAAATATTTAAATTCATTAATTTTGTGATGGTAAAATTAATAAATTCCTATTCATTTAAATCATTTATTTTATTGTTATTACTATTGAAATATTTATCCCATATTTTAATAGCAAGAGGATAAGAAAAGTCGTTGCTGATATGTTGTCTCTTCTCTACCAGATTTGAAGATTTATACCCTTCAATATTTTTTTTGACAAATATTGAATAAAACTTATTACATATGACTTAAACAATAAAGTATGAAGAACTTACTAATAAAGCTATTATTTTGCAGACACCATGTATAACGCCTTTATTGTACTGATGCTTGTCGCCGCTAGTCAGGCTCAAGTATTTTCCTTTGGAGGATGCCCAAGAAAAATCACCCCAATGGCGAAATTTGACGCATCACAGGTATGGTAATTTTTTTATTACTTGCAGTAAATTTTTCAATTATTTTTAAATAAATTAAAACGTGAATGATAAAAGTTTACGGAAATTAAATTTCAAATAAAGAAAAGAAAAAAAAAGCACTTCAATTTTGTAACCATAAGGTTAGGTATTTTTAGGATTTTTATTTTTGGACAAATTTTGTACATTTTATTTGCAATGTATTTATATAAACATTAAAATAATTTAAAAAATAACTTTAAATAAAGTGCCTTAAACGCCGATTGCATGAGATGCCGGTTCTAAAGTCAAAATAGATGATTCATTTCAGTTCGTGTAACCAATAAATACTGGCCAGTATTTAACTCACATATCAATCAAAGAACATTGAATTTAATAGTTTTTCTTTATTTTACTTATTCTGTTTTCAAATTGTAAAAAATAAACAAAAAAATGTTGTTTCTAGTATACGGGTAAATGGTATGAACAAATGAAATATCCATTTGCTCCAGAAGCCAATGGAAAGTGCATAACCGCAGTTTACGACGCTGTATCTGCAACGACCGTGACCGTTAATGTGACCAACACACAGTATGATCAAAAGTAGGTAATTTTAATATTTGCACACACATATTATATAAATAAATATATATATGTACATATATATATATATATATATATAAATATATGTATATATATATTTATAAATATATATATATATATATATATATATATATATATATATATATATATATATATATATATATATATATATATATATATATTAATATATACATTTATATATATATTTATATATATATATATATATATATATATATATATATATATATATATATATATATATATAAATATATATATATATATATATATATATATATATATATATATATATATATATATATATATATATATATATATATATATATATATATTTATATATATATATATATATATATATATATATATATATATTTATATATATATATATATATATATATATATATATATTTATATATATATATATATATATATATATATATATATATATATATATATATATATATATATAAATATAAATATATATATATATATAAATATATATATATAAATATATATATATATATATATATATATAAATATATATGTATTTATATATATATATATATATATATATATATATATATATATATATATATATATATATATATATATATATATATATATATATATATAAAAAAATTTTTTTTTTTAAAAACTATGAAAGAAATCTAAAGTTATAGCAATTATTTATTTAGTTATTACTATATGCGAGGGATGTAGGTAATTCTAATTGCTTTTTCGCATTTTAAAATGGATGTCCTTTTTCTAATTTTTAAGTCGCATTTTTTTGAAACCGTGTAAAGAGGGTTTTCATTGAATATGTATAACAATCAATCAAAAAAATTAAAATTGACAAGTTAAAAAAATAAAAAAGAGAAATAAAACTTAAAGCGAGAATCAAAAAAGTCAGGGGTGCTTAATGACCTCGTCCGCTGGGTGAAAATTGACGATTATTTTCACACAGCTGTGGCTGGAATAGTCTCAATAAACTGATATTTTTAAAATATGGTGATTAAAAGAACCATGTGTATGTTTTTCCTGTTCAAAAAACTAAGCCTTAATTTTGAAGTGATTCTATTTTATAGATATTTTATTTTGGTTCATCAATAAGGAGTGTTTTTTGTTTTAAGAGCGAATTGATAATTTTTTTAATGATATTCATTAGAACGATAATGATGGTTTAAGTAGAAACGTGAATGATAAAAAAAAATAAAAAAAACACGTTTCTCGATCTTTCAGTAACTTGAAGACGAACATTACTGGAACAGCTACACTAGTTGGAACAAAAGGAGATGGCCGCCTTGAGGTTAGACTAGAAGGTATCCCTTTCGCAGCGCCTTACTGGGTTCTCGACACTGACTACACCACCTATGCACTTGTATATTCCTGCAACAACTTTTTAATATTTAAAACAGGTGAGTTACATTTATTTAAGAAAATAACGAATTCTAAAATGTAAATGTGTATTTAAACATAAGAATTTATATATATATATATATATATATATATATATATATATATATATATATATATATATATATATATATATATATATATATATATATATATATATATATATATATATATATATATATATATATATATATATATATATCAGCACGATCAGATTAATCAGAACCTAAAATCTGGCGGTGTCAAAAGTCTGCGTAATCGGAGGGCATGTATGACTAGATGTATGGATGTGAAGGAGGCTAGGAGTGTATGTCAGGACAGAAGAGTGTGGCGTTCCATCCTCTCTGCCTACCCCTGCGGGGAAACGGCGTGATGGTAGTAGTAGTAGTAGTAGTAACATAAGAATCCTCTTGGGAGGCATACGAAGTATATGGCTTAGCTAACTGAATCGCCTTTTAGTAGCAACAGTTGTGACCATAGGTTGCTGGGTCCTTTGTCGTATTTCTAACGAAATCAAATCACGTAATGTCTAACATACGGCTACTCTGGACCCTTGTAAGGTCCATGTCTCACAACCGTATAAGAGAAAAGGAGCGATGTAGGCACTAAATAGAAATTCGATCTCCTGATCCGTTTAAAAAGCCTATTTATACAGGTTTTTCACCTCAAATTTAACATTTTACAAACCGAATTAGACCTCTTACAAATTAATTTGGACTTTATATTGTTTTTTATAATAAAGTTAGATTTAATTTAAAATAAAACTTTTTAAATTTTGTATAAAATTTGAAACGGATATATTTTTAAAATCTTTATCTTTTTTAATTAAATACAATAAAAGGTCTTATTTGTTTTGTATAACGTCCAGTTTGGTATGTTAAGCGTCCGATTTGATTTGTAAGGAGCCTAATTTGAAGTGTAAAACCTCATCGCTATTTTCGTCAAAAATACCTCAAGGGCGTTTTTGCATTAAAAATATGCATTTTAAGATATCAACATTCAGGTAGTAATGCAATGCAATAAATTTCTGCGGGCAAAATTGTATGAGAAAATTGATCGTTAAAGACATCCTTAAACGGCGAGTCCTGAGAGTTCATATCGAAACTCAGTAGAATTCTGGATCAATCTTTAATTCGGGGTAAGTTCCACGTCATAGGACCTTCAAAGGTAGAGGGTCCTATCACGAAAATAGTGTAGTATTCATTTTATATAACAAACCATACATTTATATGACACAGTAAAAATGAGTGAAAATCACTCATTTTCATTTTGAATATTCGATTCCTCCCCCTGGGAATCGAACCCAAGCCTCCAGCACTACAGCTCAACGCGCTAATCACTACACTACGGAGGTGGGCAATGCTACTATAGCATTCATAAAAGGCGTGAAATGCATTATTTTACCTTATCGATCAGTTCTTAAACTGACAGGCCTCTGTGATTTATTAATTACCTAATTGTTCGCGTTGATAAATTTTGATAGCAGTCATGACGTCATCAAGTATCCAATAACTATTATACTAAGAGAGGGAGACATTAAATTTTCGAGATCGAAGGATATTTTTATTAAAAAACAGTGGATCCTCTCAAAACGAGCATAATGCGTTCCAGAATATTAGTCGTTGAGCGAAACGCTCGTTAAGCGAAACATTTTTTGTTTTGACTGGCGAGAGACTTGACCTTTTTCTGTAACTCGCTATGTGAAATTTTGCTCGTTAAGGGAAGAAACTTTTTCACATTTTCACTTATTCACAATAGAATTACTCGTTATGAGAGGTGTACATAGATTTTATTTTAATTTTATTATTTGCTAAAAATATTTCATTCCCTTTTACTTATTACACTTATATGTTAGTAACTTAAGTAAGTAGTTAAAGAAACTTAGGATAGTAAAAAAAAAATAATAATATTATTTTTTAATAAAAGTTTTACTTGGTAAATACCACTTTTCGTTTTCAAATATATTGTGACAAGGGTTTCGATGCATTCCGCATCATTTTCAAACACCGTATGAAAATGATGCGAAATGCGTCTAAACACGTGTCACAATAGATTTTAAGGAATAGTCGTATTCACTAAGTAAAACTTAAATAAAAAATAAATAGAATTTATCAAAATGTGACTGTCAAATCAATTAATTAAATTGCTTCTCATTTTTTTAGAAGTCGTATGGATATTGACTAGGAGCCGTTTTGTGTTTCCGTCGGTTTATACTAAACCATATGCTTTAATGGACACGTATGGACTCAAGAGGACATCTCTCACTCAAACTAACCAATTAAATTGTCCACTGGTTTATTAATGTTGACAAAACATTTTGACTTGTTGTATTTTAAAAACATGTATTTAATAATAAATAATAATACAACAGATCTTTACTTTTTACAATTTTTAAAATGAAAATGTAGGGAAATAAATATTTTGAAAAATAAAGAACTTTTAGCTGATTTGTTAATTATTTTGTTAATTTATTTTCAACACATTTTACATTTTAGTTATCATTTCGTGGTACATGTATTCATTAATATACCACATATTTAAAATATAGTCGAAAATTTCTACAAAGTCAGGCCTATGGTGCGTTTGTTTACAATATATTACAAAATGCACTATGGTATGAAAATTACTGTTATAATTTTAAACCAGAAAACTACGTGAAAATCAATAAGCATTTTGAGGAATATCATATAAAAAAATCTCAAATAAGAGTTATATGTAAGAAATGTTAGTTTGTAAGTATGAAAATTTTATTATGATTACGGACTGTCTTTCGGACAAGTTTTAATGTTAGCCTTCTGCAGACAGTGAAGTTGTAAATCGATGACAATCGATTAAAGAATCAGTTATCTTCTCAGTTCACCAAGTTTGATTATACAAGAAGAAATGGTGAATGTTACACGTGTGTAAAGTGATCACTTAAACCAGCCTATGACGGTCGTCAGTCCCGTAAATGCCCAGACTTCCATATTCTTCTTCATCTTTGATGAGATGTCAAAAAATTACAAGAAGAAATCAATGTAATTCAATATATTTACAAAATAGCATATTCCTTATTTACAGAACTTTTTAACAGACCATCCCTACCATGTCCTTAGAATAAGAGTTCTATAACTTTAGGCCAATGAAGTTGGTATGTCCTTAAAGGCGATATTTCAAGATACACATATCGCTCACTCCTTTCAAGAACGTCATAAATCAAAAAACTTGATTTCTCAGAAGAACGTTTTTAAAGTTTAAAAATATAGTACAATGTATTAAAAATAAATATCGAGCCACTTATTGAACTTTTTACTGTGCAACAGATCTCTTTAGGTAAAACCTGAAGGTTTTTTTTCCATTTGAAAAATATATAGTTTATTTTAAAAAAAATAATTAAACGATACCTTTTCTTCAAAATGCAAAAACAACACTTTCTGCCTTGTAGCGGGTAAATATTAAGTTAAAAATATGCCGCTTTTGCTGGAATATAGTACATATTCTGGGCATTCCGAAAACATGCACAACTGAAAATTGACGATTTTTGATTTATGACGTTCTTGAAAGGAGTGAGCGATATGTCCTAATAGAGGCCAAGAATCTTAAGCTGGTTAATGTTAGTTTAGCCCATTGAATGCCCATGCTTTCAATTTCCCTTTATTTATTTGTTTCTTGTTCACGAAAGATCTTTTTAATTGAAGCATAAATATAACTAATTAATGTTAATTCATATCATGAAATTAAGTACAGTAAAACCCCCTTTAACGTTGAAAAAAGTACCTACTGTGATATCGAATGGAAAATGTTTTTTTTTTATTTTAACTAGCGAAACCTACTGAAATGAGTCATTATTAAATTTAAACATAATCTTAAAACATTTAGCCCTATAACGTTCACCCTGATAACTCGGTTGGTACCTATTTCAACGTTATAGGGGGGGTTAGTGTACATTGAATTGTTGTCAATCATGGGTAGAATGGTGACTGTTACACGTGTATAAATTGGTCACTTAAATTATCGTTTGGCGGGTCGTAAGCCCAGGTTCTTATATTCTTAACAATATTAATATTATGTATTATGCCTGGATTATCCATACGTCATATTTTATAGGTGTCAATATAAATGGTGTCGAACTAAGTAAATGCTTCACCAATTTCTCAACTGGTAGTGTCACAATCACCCAAAGTTCCAAACCTATTGAAAATCGTACCCACATGTAAAGATTCCAAGACCATTGCATATATAAAGGTTTCAAAAATAGATGCAATATGGATGTTCAATAATGGATAGAATGGTAAACGTTACACAAGTGTATGAAATGAAAGCTTTAGCTAGCCAAATTTCAGGTCACTAGCCCTGGAATGCTCAGACTTCCATCTTCTTTCATATAAAAAGAAGAAGAAAAAAAAATCATGTTAAAATACCAATAGTATTCCCATATTTTATTGATGTACTTTGGAGGTATGGATAAATATAAATTCTTGGATTAATTCATATTGCTATAAAAAAGAGTTGATGGTCCCTAAAGTTAAGAACAAATATGGGAGTAGAATACTTAAATACACGAGTATAATTTCGAGAGTTTTTAATTTCTTGCAGACAGAGGTAACCTGTCTAAATAAAATATAGAACATTTGAACAAAAATTGGTAAATGATCAAGAGTTGGTACTATGAAAATTTAAAAATAGTTTTAAAAACAGGGTTTTCCAATAAGAGGTTTCATTTTGAATAGCCCGCTATCTGGGCAGCTGCCATTTTTGAAGCTGTCATCTTTTGATATTTGACAAGTAAAAACTACGCAATTAATAAAAATGCAACGATACACGCTTCAACAACGCATTGAAATTGTTAAAATTCACTACAGAAATGGTGAAAATTTTGCAATCACAGTTCGTGAAACCAAAACACTTTTTGGTCGTCGTGAAGCGCCTTCTCGGCCAGCAATAGTGAAACTTGTTAAAAAAATTGAGCTGCTGGGATAACTTGGTGATGTGAAGAATCGAAACCCTCAACGTGTCACTGTTTGGTGCGGTTTTTGGGCTGGCGATGTGATTGGACCTTACTTATTCGAAAATGAGGCTGGTACAACTGTTACGGTAAATGGATTGCGCTATCGAGCTATGATTAATGATTTTTTATGGCCGGAATTGGAAGATATTGATGTGGACGACGTTTATTTTCAACAAAACGGCGCTATGCGCTACACAAGCAACGAAACAATCTTAATTTTGCAACATAATTCCTTGGCCGTGTTATTTCTCGAAGAGGTGACCACAGTTGGCCCCCGAGATCTTGTGATTTAATACCTTGAGACTTTTTTCTTTGGGGCCACGTTAAAGATAAGGTCTATGGGAATGCTCCACAATCGATTAAAGACCTTGAAGATGGAATTCGTGAAATTATCGAGGACATACAGCCGCAAATGTGCGAATTGGTCATGGAAAATTTCATGAAAAGGATATGGCGCTGCAGCCGTAGCCGTGGCGGCCATTTGGCTGATATCATTTTCCATCGTTAATCGCAAACTTTTCTCTTAAAAATGCAATAAATATTCATTAATTTATCTTAAAATATACCAGTTTTTTTTTCAAATATCAAAATGAAACCCCTTATTGGATAACCCTATATATATTTTTTGTGTATATATTATACATATTATGTAAAAATAGATTAAAAATTTTAAAAAAAAAATGTAAAAAGACTCCTTCGATCGGAAACATAAAGTGCCTTGGTGGGCCTCTGCAAAAAAAAGGTGACTAAATCAATGTATATAGGTACTTATGTATTTATATGAATATATTATGTTAACAAATAAATGTTTCATTGAAAAAATATTCTTCTAAAATTGTTCGTTTAATAAATAAAAAAACCTGGCTACACATTTTTTTCCAATTTAATTTTCATCATTAATGTACTATTTTTTTTTCAATTATAAAACAATTGAGGAAAACACTTTAGTCACGTTTTCACCACGAATACAAATCACAAGTCTTCAAAGACGTAAAAACTTATTTATAATAAATATGACAAATGACGTTCTTAAAAATAATTTTAAAATTTTCCAAGAGTTACATAAACCTAATACGAACTGCGCGAAAATTTCCCTGCGCAGGTGCTTTTTGCTGCTTTAATTAAAAAAATTGCTTATTAGACTTTGTCTACAGTTACATAACATTTAAACATTTAAAATAAACAAATGGATTTTGTTTTATGATCAGTAAATTGTGATCAACGTAATATTTTTTTTAATGTTTTCACAAAATACAAAGGAAATGACAGCGTTCATTATTGGTTGAATAAATAAGGCGAAAATAATGAATACGGAAGCAAAACACTTCAATATAAAGTTTCGAGCATTTTTAATTAGTTGCTGGCAGAGGTAAGAGGGCAAACAAAAATATGGACCAAGGGCAAAATAAAGGAGTGGTGAATGATCTAGAGTTAATACTGCGAAAAGAGAAAATGTTTGGTAAAAGAAGCAAAGGAATACCGTGGAAAAATTGTCATAATCAATTATTTAAAATACTTAGAAGAAATCAGGTTCAGATGCACGAATGTGGAAGAGGCGAAGATTATTTGCAAAGACAGATTGGTGTGGCATCCTATCCTGTCTGTCTACTACTGCGGGGTGATGGTATTAGTTAGTTTAATTAATATTTTTTAACGTCTTCCTCTTTTTAAATTAGCGCTAGATGGTGCATAGAGATTCAGGGGATTGATGTTACACTAACGTTATCAATGTAGGATTCAAATACCAGTTCAGGGTAACATTTCATAAAAATTCGAGTGATAAAATCACGTTTCGCTCACTCCTCTCAAGAACGTCATAAATCAAAAAACTTGATTTCTCGGGAGAACGTTTTTAAAGATTTAAAATATAATGTAAAGTATTAAAAATAAATATTAAGCCACTTATTGAACTTTTTGCTGTACAACAGATCTTTGTAGATAAAATCTGAAGGTTTTTCCATTTGAAAAATATTTAGTACATTAAAAAAAATAATTAAACAAAACCTTTTCTTAAAAATGCAAAAACAACACTTTCTGTACTGTAGCGGGTAAATATTAAGTTAAAAATATGCCTCTTTTGCTGGGATATAGTACATTTTCTGTGCATTCCGATAACATGCACAACTGAATATTGACGATTTTTGATTTATGACGTTCTTGAAAGGAGTGAGCGATTTAAAAAATGGGGATCGAACCCAGTCATAATAAAATAAGTTAAATATTAGACTACCGATGTGAGCGAAGTATAAAATAGAAGTTTTAGAAGGTTTTTTTACTTTCTCAGTTATGTAACACAATTTTGAAAACATTTGGTTCTAGACGTCATGGGTCTGATTAAGACCAACAAAAAGTTAATATATGTAAACCAGTGAGTTTTCCAAAAACAATATTTTTCCTCAAGAGACTTGTACCTTGTCCTTCTTACATATTCTTGTACGTTCATATGACATATATCCAACATCGAGTAACCTACTATTTAAATAAAGATAAATACTTGTTTTCGAACATTTTTGCTTGTTCATAAATTTGGGTTTCTCTATTGAGGAGTTATTTATACATTTTGAAATCTCAATATGAATGAAAAATATGGATGTATACATTAAACGAAGCTAGGACATAAAATGTCTAACCGTTTTTTAGTGGAACGGAAGGTCTGTTGTATAGTCAACAGACCTTCCAGATTCTTCTTAGCAATGAGTAAATGCTGGGAAGTTCACGATTGGACCACAATAGATTATCCCTCCTGTTCCCAACACAGATTAACATAAAATATGAGTTTCAACTAGAAGAAACAAAAATCCAATGAATGCTCAATTAAACCTTGATTTTAATAACCAAGGGCAATAATCAATGCATTTCCCCTCTTAAACAAAAACTATCATGCCGTTTCTCCGTAAAGATAGGCAGAAAAGAAGGCCACACGAATCTGTCTTTTCTAATAATATTCGCCTCACCAATAGTTCCGACTCCTGATCTGAACACTTGCAAGTATTAGGTTATGAGGAAAGAATGCAATGCAATGCTTATATCTGTAATGCATTCTTTCCTTATATCATCATGCAAACATCTTTCATACATAGTTTTGTCACACATTCGTTTGAAAGATCGTACTGTGACTACATTAAGTCTCCTTCCATCTTTCTTATGACGACACCTTTCTTTACTCTTATGTAAATATTAGGGACTGATCACATTGTCTTCATATAATCAACCTCATCGATCCTATGAAATATTCTGTGCAACATTTTGGAGTAGAGAGATTAAATAAAATAAAATATTTCATGGGTTTTTTATTGTTAACGTCGATTGAAATATTTTATTTTGTTCAAACACATATGAATATGATTATAATATTTTTTAATGAAAAGATTATGTTTGTTATAATATTATATTACCTACATCAGGGTACATACTGCAGTTTGAGGAAAAAATCGTTATTAAACATTATAAAACGACCGAAACTAAGAAATTTAAATCATTGTTTCACGGAGATCTCCTAAACAATCATACAACCTAAAATAATAAAGTAATTATTATCAATCAAAGGTAAGTTTTTTTTCCAATTTATTTGATAAAGAAAAACTTCCAAGGGTACATTTTCAATAATAATTCAAATAAATTAAGAAGTTTCAAAAAAATGTCTGGTTTTTATTTTTATTGGTAACTATCTATAGGTACTCGGTCACGCTTTGTTGTGGTTCAGTATGGTTAAAAGGAAAAGAAGGTTATACGGGTGTATTCGAATAACAGCATTTTATTATCAGATGTAATTTTACCCGCCCTTCGTAATGTAGTAGTTAGTGCGTTTGACTACCAAGCCAGGATTTAAATATTTTTAATAATTATTTATATTTTTTTTATCCGCCTCCGTAGCGTAATGGTCAGCACGCTCGGCTACCGTACTGGAGGTCAAATAAAAAAAGTGATTTTTTTACTCTTATATTTATTCAATATTACCTTGGACTGGTACCATAAGCGGAGCGCTGATCACGTTTCCTTCATGTGTTAACGATCTAGATAACACTGCGTTTATATGACGCAGTGCCCTATGCACCATTGGGGTGCGGATAAGGGTTTGAATGAAAATAATTATTTTATATAACACTGGAGTAATGGGTAACCATGTCTTTACGTAATTAATGATTAATATTACATTTTTTATAGTAAATGCATTTCTTATGTTCAAACAGAACACTTAATTTAAATAGAACTTCAATTCACGAAGGAAAAAAATCATCAGATTTAAAATTTAAATAAACTTGTTTTTAATTTTTTTTATATTTTTTAAAAGAAGATTGCTCACTTTACTTGCCAAATATTACTATTTATTTCTTTTTTTTTTTCATATTTAGGGAATAAGCTACAAAGGAAATCAAAATAATGGGTCTTTTTTAAACATTTAAAGGTTTTCTAGACGATATAATTATAATATTTAATTTTTTATTGATTTGGCATAAACTTTATGGAATGACATGTTTATTATTTAAAAAAAACACTTGTATACTACCACTATTTGAGTTTTATCTCATTACACTCAACTAGTTGCGTGTAATGAGATAAAACTAATTCAGTGAAATTAAACAAGTGTTTATTTTTTTGAAAATATACAACAATTATGTACGAGTACATGTATTTGTACTCGTAGTATATTTTTTACTTGTTTTTTACCTTTTAAGTAGTAACATATGTTAAAGCTACAGACGCTTCCATCTACAAGAGCATTTATAAACTTTATATCTGTAGATGGAAGCATCTGCAGCCTCCGAAAGTTATCGTAAACACTCAAGTGGTAAAAAGCAAGTGTTTTATTTGTAATTTTATCATATCATTCCACAAAGTGAATACCGAAATAATAAATAGCATAGGTTATTTAATATTTTGTATATTAAAAGCATTGTTAACTTTGAGGAAAGGTAATATAGCACGCTTCTTATTATTCATCGTTCACTTTG
This sequence comes from Brachycentrus maculatus, assembly GCF_059751285.1. Lineage (NCBI taxonomy): Eukaryota > Metazoa > Arthropoda > Insecta > Trichoptera > Brachycentridae > Brachycentrus > Brachycentrus maculatus. The sequence goes on from NW_028280843.1 coordinate 705,979, forward strand.
TGTATTAACACAACGTAAACGATGATTAAGAGAATGTTAAGTTATTTAATGTTAAGTACAAACACGTTGTATCTTAGAAATTCGTTTACAGATACCATGTACAAAGCATTAATTGTACTTACGCTTGTCGCGGTCAGCCAGGCTCAAGTTTTCTCATTGGGTAGATGTCCCCGTAAAATTACCCCAATGCCAAACTTTGATGTGGGACAGGTATGTAAAAAAATAATTAATGGCTATGGCGAAATGCATTTCATAAGGAAAATATCAAGGATCTCCTGACAAAGAACGAGAACTCAAAAATCCCTGTTTGAATAATCCCTGTTATTTAAAACTTTTCGTTTGAATAAAATAACCGATTTAAAACTTAAAATTTAATGTACTTTTAAAACCACATAAAATGACATTTCAAACTAGTAAGTGTATTTTGCCAGTTTATAGAACGTTGAAAACTTTATAATACTGCATCATCAATTCAAAATTGCATATTTTCAGGTTAACGTTTTTTGCCAGTACATTCACGATATGCTCGACGTAAATCATTTAAGCTTATTTAAACGATTTTAAATTAAACAAAATTTAATGTGTCCAAATACTTGTGCGTAAATCGGGTTTATTTCCTTTTAGGACTTATTATTTACATTAATGTAAAAAACAACTCCGAATTGGAGATAATCAAGATTGGTGAAAATGATGTAATGTAGCGTTTCTTAAGGATGTGAATTTAATTCCGGATTCGGACCTCACATACATATGAAGAAGTTTCTGCTTAATAAAAGCTTCCCTCATAACACCAAAGATGATTCTAGTGAAGTCTCGCACACTGTATTTCGAGTTTAATCAATAAACTTGTATTTAGAAGATTCAAGAATTTGAGTAGTGTGGTTGTCAATCATGGGTAGAATTGGTAAATTTTACACTTGTGTAAAATGATCATTCAACCAGCCTATGAGAGGTCATAAATCGTGTAAAATATCCATGACTTAAAAACACCATATTCTTCTTCATCTTTGAAAAGATGTCAATAAAAAATCATTGAAGTCAATGTTTTAGATAAACATTTAGAAAAGTTGGTATAAATATTGTTCTCATAGTACATTTTGTATTTTAAAAGCATTGTTAACTTCGTGTTATGGTAACATAACACTCTGCTTATCATTCATCGTTCACATTATGTAATACCATTCATAATATTAAAGTGGTATTACACAAAGTGAACGATGAATGATAAGGAGAGTATTATTCTCATAGTGCTTTTTTTTTTAAATCTAGTATACTGGGAAATGGTATGAGCAAGCGAAATATCCTAACTCGCAGCAAGGTGAAGGAAAATGCGTAACCGCAGTTTACACAGCCATATCTGCTACCACCGTCAATGTGACCAACAAGATGTATGATAAAAAGTAAGTTATACTCATAAACGTATTACCGCTAATTTCAAGAATGTATTGTAATTAGTTGTGTATTATTCTCAACTTTTGAGTAAAATCTTCTGAAATGCTATTTCTATTTAACCTAATCTAACCTAACCTACTTCAAAAATGTATTGTAATTAGTTGTGTATTATTCTCAACCTTTATGTAAAAATCTACTGAAATGCTATTTGTATTTGACCTAACCTACTTCAAAAACGTATTATTGTTATTAGTTTATATTTTATATTATTGTAATTAGTTGTATATTATTCTAACCTCTACGTGTATGTTAAAGTCTTCTGAAATGCTATTTCTATTTAACCTAATCTAACTTTTTAACCTACTTCAAGAATGTATTGTAATTAGTTGTGTTTTTGTCACAACTATTGTGTAAAATCTTCTGAAATGCTATTTCTATTAAACCTAACCTAACCTACTCCAAGAATGCATTGTAATTAATTGTGTTTATTATCAACCATTATGTTGAAATATTCTGAAATTTTTTTTTTATTTAAACTAATCTTCACTTCAATAATGGATTGTTAGTACTTGTGTAATCTTCTCAACCTTTGTGTAAATTATTCTCAAATTCTTTTTCAATTTATTGATTTGGAATAACATGATAAATTTATGAGCCGAATGTGGTTGGTAATAGAAAAACGGCGGGAAAACTTTTCATGGTCAGGTATTTCAAATACTTGAATGTGGTCAAGTTTTCCACTTTCGTTTAAAAAATGAGATAGACATCTCGAGTTAAGATACCTATATGAGGGAAGGTATTAGGGGTCACCAGACAAAATGAGGGTATCATATCGCTCCCTCCTTTCAAGAACGTCATAAATCAAAAAACTTTTTTTCAGGAGATCGTTTTTAAAGTTTACAAATATAATACAATATATTAAAAATAAATATCAAGCCACTTATTGAAATTTTTACTGTGAAACAGATCTTTTTAGGTAAAACCTGAATGTTTTTTCTTCATTTGAAAAATATTAAGTTTATTTAAAAAAATTATTAAATAAATCCTTTTCTTCAAAATGGAAAAACAACACTTTCTGCCCTGTAGCGGGTTAATATTAAGTTGAAAATTTACCTCTTTTGCGTTGATATAGTACATTTTCTGGGCATTCCGAAAACATGCACAACTGAAAATTGACGATTTTTGATTTATGACGTTCTTGAAAGGAATGAGCGATATGACGATTGTCTTGCTGTTTGTACTCGTCAGAAGATTGCTAAGCAATGAAAGTCGTACTTACTCGCTAAAAAAACACTGTTTATTAATTAAAATGGTAAATAATTTAGTAATTAAATAATTTAAATGTATGGAATCTTAAACAAACTTAAAAAAATAATGTAACTGAATAGTGTTAATATGTAATAAGCTACGCCAAGTTCTCAGCTCTGGATGCAGTTGCTCGAGAGGGTAAATGAAAAAAGGATGAGCGCAATTGTGTAAGGGCTTTTATAGCCTCCGCTACGTCACTGTCGTCAACTTAACATGGACTTACCTGAGTCCCCACATATAGTTTAAAACAACTTCAACGGTTTAATTTTTTCTTCACTTGGCTATGGATTAAGCTATTTGGAACTCACTACAAGCGAGAGGTGTTCTTTTGTAAATCGATAATATTTTTTCTCGATCTTTCAGTGACGCGGTAGTATCCATTTCTGGTACAGCCTCCATAGTTGGTACATTAGGCGATGGTCGCCTTTCAGTAAAGTTTGGTGGTGTGCCTTTCGGAGCACCATACTGGGTTCTGGATTCTGACTATTCCACATATTCCCTTGTGTACACCTGTGTTAATGTTTTGGTCGCCCGTTTTGGTAAGTGAAAAGATATTTTTATGTAACATATATTATATTTTTTATCTTTTATATATTTTGTCCAGTTATGACGAGAATTAAATATTTTTTTTCATATGTAGTAACTCTTATGTATTTCAACCTTATTTTTTGTTACATTTTGAATTAAAATTGAATTTAATTGAAATTTAAATACATGAAAAACAAGATTTTAACATGTTGAATACTGTAAAACTTTAATTGCACTAAAATTCCGGATCTTATTGCTAAAATACCTATTTATTCAATATATTGTGCATAGTAGATAACACTAATAATTTATTCTGAATTTAGTATTTATATAATCAGTAAAACAAATTTATGAGACGAATGAAGTTAAAAATAGAAGCAAAGGAAGACAGAACACGGATGGTTAGCACGCTCGGTTACCGTATTGGAGGTCCCGGGTTCGATTCCCAGGGGGATCAAATAAATTAAAGTGATTTTTAACGTAGAAGTGACAAATATTTTTTGACTCCGAACCGAAAACACTTCTCGAAACCAAAATTATTTTGATTCATACACGATTATTTTTATATAACACCCATCAATCAATTCATTTTCATCCTTAGATTTTATTAGTTTTTTGTGTGAAGAAAGATATACTATTGATACCATGGACTTCACCTGAAAAAAAGGGCTGGTGTCCTTTAATGTTATTATATTTCATATTACAACTACGCTGATTCGATACTGTACCTTAAATATTATAGGATATTAATAATCGAAGTCGAGAATATACCCTGAAACAGTAAAAAAACAAAGCATTTTCATTTATTTTCCTTTGTTACAAAATACACTCTTGAATCTAAAAATTGATTGTTTTGATTTTTAAACATTGTTACAGAATACACTCCTGCATTAAAAAATGAAGCGTATTGATATATTATTAGATTAAAACCAATATTTTTAGCTTTTCCACTTTATTTTTATTTGACCAGTGACCGGGTTTCGTCGTTACCGACATTATCAGACAGTCTGATGATGTCAGTAACGACGAAATCCGGTCGCTGGTCAAATAAAAATAAAGTGGAAAAGCTAAAAATATTGGTTTTAATCTAATAATATATTAAAATGCAATTCCATCACGAAGTGTCAGTGGATAATATAAATCTATTAAAAAATGAAGCGTATTAATTTATTTATCATTGTTACAGAATACACTTCTGAATCTAAAACTAACGTGTTTTGATTTATTCACCTATGTTACAGAATACACCCCTGGATCATAAAATAAAGTTTGATTTATTTTACCTTTGTTACAGAATTCCTGTGGTTATTGACTAGGAACCGTTTGGTTTTCCCTGTAGTTTATACCAAACCATACGCTACAATGGATACTCTTGGGCTTAAGAGAACGCTCCTTGTTAAAACGGACCAATTGAATTGTCCTCTTGTTTACTAGGTGAAAAATGGAAAATGTTTTATTTAGTGTAGTATGCAAAAAAATATCTTACGTTTTACATTTTTTGAATAAATACATGTTTAAATTGCTACATACTTTTTGATTTATTTACCTTATAAAAAAGTAATACCTACAACAGTAACACATTTATGACAGTTATGATTCTACGATTGAGAAAATGTTATTATTTAATTTATTATAACCTTAATTTATTTTTCGCCCGACAAGTGCTTAGAATTTCAAATTCTCACCCCAAATAGACTTCTTCATCTTTGTTAAGATGTCTATTGATTATTTATTGATTGGGCGTTTAATTTGTAGAATTCCATTTTAATTTATGCATTTATTTTAAATCAAACACAGATTTTTTGAGTCTATTAAGTTGTATTTTATTAACAAAAACACATAAAAATTATATTGTGACAATTGTTTCGCCTTGTAAGGGCATTATCAAACGAATGTCTTGTTAGGGCATTATAGAACATTCGTTTGATTATGCCCTAACAAGGCGAAACAATTGTCACAATATAATTTTTTATGTGTTTTTGTAAATAAAATACAACTTAGTAGACTCAAAAAATCTGTGTTTGATTTAAAATTAATACGTAAATGTCTATTGATTATTTATCAATGAGAGTTCAACGAAATTTAAAGTTTTCAAAGACACAATATTTTACGTATTTTTTAATCGATCTTAGTAAGAAAGTATTATGTCACAGATTTTTTTTAACGCCTTAAACACCAGAAGGTCGCTCTGCATTAGAGGTAGATCTTCATTTAAAACACTATTACATTTATTATGATTTGTAATCAATCGTAAATAGCAAACACACACACACATATTTATATATATTGACATGTTTATATTTATAAATAAACAAATAAATTTATATATATAAACAAACATTTTATATATATATATATATATATATATATATATATATATATATATATATATATATATATATATATATATATATATATATATATATATATATATATATATATATAAATATATACATATATATATATATATATATATATATATATATATATATATATATATATATATATATATATATATATATATATATATATATATATATATATATATATATATATATATATATATATATATATATATATATATATATATATATATATATATATATATATATATATATATATATATATATATATATATATTTATATATATATATATATATATATATATATATATATATATATATATATATATATATATATATATATATATATATATATATATATATATATATATATATATATATATAAAAATATATATATTATATATATATATATATATATATATATATATATATATATATATATATATATATATATATATATATATATATATATATATATATATATATATATATATATATATATATATATATATATATATATATATATATATATATATATATATATATATATATATATATATATATATATATAAATATATATAACATATAAATCTACGTAATTAAAATTAATGAAACAAATATAATTATAATAATATTTGTTGAAATACATATTTGTAGCAAAGATGTACCAAACAGAAACGGAGCAAATAAAAGAACTTTTATGATAAACAAATGAGCTGGGAATCTCAAATTCATGTGATCACTTTATATATAGTCAAATTATGAAGGTTAATGAAATGTAATCTCAATGCCATTGTCTCATTAATCTCGATCAAAGTATTAGTAGCTATTGTGTTTTCTATTTATATAAAATGATTACAGTTTAATGTATCCATGTAGTCTCAAATGATTAAACTTAGTAGATAAAAAATACAGTACGTATTTACCGGTTCCATCTAATTATTTTGTTAAATTATTGATCGATATGAAAAATATAATTAAATGATAAAATGGCAACCTACGTCACGAAATTGGACCTCAAGAAGAAAAATAAACGTAACTAATAATATAAAGATGTACACCTGATCCGGTAAAATATTATGTAAGTGTTTTCCAGATGAATATCAAGATATATTGAGTGATTGGTTTTGAGATGTCTTACCTCCTCATGAAATGATCCATATCTCGAATTGATTTGCGTAATGAATTGATACAAATAATTAGTCAAACCCATAATTATTTTGCAGATTTGATAAGATCAAGTTATACTACTATAAATTGATTGAGAAAGTGGTATGATCATTAGTTTTTGTTCTTGATCAAAAATTTCAAAATGAGAGTTTTTTGCAGCGTTTTGTTGCTTTTGGTAGGAGTGGCCTCCATTTCTGGTAATTATTTCATTTAATTATTTATTTATTTCATAATTAAAGTGCAAATTTGTTTAAAAATAACTATAAATTTTTATTTTAAAATAATTATAATGTCTACCTGTTTCGAAGCTAACCGCGTCATTATCCAGACTGATTATTCAGTCTTGATAAAGAAGCGGATAGCTTCGAAACCGGTAGACATTATAATTAAATTATAATAAAATATTTATAATGATTTTAAAACAAAGTTACATTTTAATTATAAAATGGAAAATCACAAAGTTTGTGCTTCAAATATAAATTATATTATTTATTTTACTCTACAATGACCGTCTTTATTTCCTTATTAAAATGTAAACAAAGATCAATCTAGGAAAACCATTGGGAAGAGTCTAAACAGCATTAAAGAGCTATTCAAATTTCAATGACTTCAAAGTGCATATACTCGTACTCCTCAATTATCTACATTTTTAGTTTAGTAAGTTTTAGCAGGTATTTATTGTATAATTGTACAGTAAATATAATTAATTTGTATAAATATTAATGCAGCCAAACTCCACCCCTTTCTTTCGGAATACAGAGAGGGAATGAGGTATTTCATTGCTGAAGGAAAAAATGGCGGAATTCAAATTGTTGACAGACTAGCGACTGATCCAGATGCAAGGTTCACCGCATCATCTGATGTCAGGTTCCTTCTATATACAAGGTAGGGTAACACTCTCCTTATCATTAATTGTTCACCTTGTGTAATACCCATTTAATAAAAACTAATTCGTGAATACCGGATTCGGAATAATCATTTCATCATCAGGTCATTAAAATAAAATTATAAAGTATAACGTTTTTACAAAAATAAAATTTTAAAAGAGAGAAAGAAAGCCAAATTAACACAATGAGAATATTTTTGAATGTGGACGTGAAGTTAAATTTAGTTGGTTATTTATTATGGGTAAGTTTTTAATTTGTTATTGTACAAATTACGAGATAATTATAAACACTTGGATTCTTACTTCGAACCTGTAAGCCTTTTGTAAATATTAACTCTTTGAAACTACTTTATTTTTCCTACGTACGTAGTATTCTTGAATTTTCATCTCCTATTTGGTCACCCTATTATCAAGTACACTCGGATAAAATTGAAAGAATCCAAAAACTTTTCGTAAAAAAATTAAATCGTAGATCACACCTAAATTTACAGGATTACCGTGAAGCATGCGCTTTTTATAACTTGCAAACTCTTTCTGATAGACGAACCGTGGCCGACTTGATGTTGCTCACCAAGATCCTTTCCAACAAAATTGATTCCCCTGACCTAGTAGCCCGTATTAATTTTAGAGTACCCCAAAGACGAACGCGTTCTACTCACCTTCTTCATGTACCAAAGTGCAATACAGTTTTTTCACAAAATACCACCCTTAATAGAATCATAGACTCATACAACAAGACATATAATGACATCGATATTTTCGGGAAAAGTGTTGCTATAATAAAAAAAAGAGGTTAGTAGAAAGCTCTCATGCTCTGTTTACTCTCCACCAATAACCTAGTTATGTTATGGGTGGGGGGTGAACGGTGCATGACAGTTTTTTTTTCTGTATATATAATTGAATGTGTATATGTATGTATATGTATATATATGTGTGTATGTATGCGTATGTATATATATGTATGTATATTTATAAATAATTTTTTTAACTTCTTACCTAGAAAAAAAAATCCTTTAACCACCCTTTATTAATTCCTCTCCTTTCCTTCTCCTTCCTGCTAAATCTATTATTTTATAAAATACCCTTTTTTTTGTTTTTTTTTTTGTTTTTTGTTTAATCTCAGAATGTTTTTTAATAGTTTTATAACATAATTGTGGAATTGTTTAATTGGCTTTTTTTTAACGTAACTATTTTTTGTCAATGTAATGTAATGTTTATTATTGTTAATGTAACTATTGTTTTATATCATTTTTTTTATGTAAGCTGTACAATTCCCGAATAAATAAAAATAAATAAAATAAAATAATATAATTAAACAACAACAACAATCATAAATTAAAAAATATTATTGTAAATGAAAAATTATTTTCTGAAGAGATCAAAACGAATAAGAAAACTTTGACTTCACCATTTAAACATACTAAAAATGTTGTGATCTATTGAATAAGAAAACTTTGACTTCACCATTTAAACATACTCAAAATGTTGTGATCTATTGATCTATTGATTTTTTTTTAATCTTTGTATTTTTTCTAGGAAAAACCCCACTACGGCTTACATTCTGAAAAATGGCGATGCCAATAGTTTGACTTCTTCTAATTTCGACAAATCTAAGGCAACGAAAATCGTTTCTCACGGATGGAATAATAATGGAGACAGTAAGGTCAACACATTGATCAGGGATTGTAAGTAATTATTTTTAAATTAACTTTTTGAAAACTTAGAACCATTGTATAAATGAATAATTTCATCTAGTCTTTCACCGGTACAATTTCTAACTACATTCACTTCATTTTTTTTTACTATTCTTTCTTCTTCTTCTTCTTGACGTGTCTTGTCGGGTTCTTCCGACATTCAATATCACTTGTGAGAATCTATCCCTATTTTGGGCGGTTCGGAACAGCTCCTTGACGATCCTTACTCCTGTCCACTTGCGTATATTATGGACCTCCAGATCCACCTTCTTTCAATACCTCTTCGACTCTTGGTCTTAATCTTGATGATCAGCTGCAGTAGCTTGCACTCCCTTAATACTATGGCTGTTTGTAGAACACTTGCGTTGTTGGACATGCCTTTCCAGGGTATCCAAAGCATTTTTTGATGCATCCGCATCTCAAACGCCTCTAGCCGGTTCACGACTCTCATTCACACTTCATTCTTCGACTTTATATGTAGATACGCATCTTAATATTTTATTATTATTTAAAACTTATTTGTATAGAATCTAGCTGTTTTGTATAATCTTTTATTTTAAATTAACATTCATTGTCCTAAGCTTTCCTTGCTGCCATGGATGTGAATGTCATCTGCGTGGACTGGGGCGCGGGATCCAATGGTCTGTATGGAACTGCTGTCAACAACGTTCCTCTGGTCTCAACTTGGGAAGCTAGCCTAGTCGACTGGCTCATCAGCCAAGGAGCAGCAGTTGGCAGCTTCCACATCATGGGACACAGTCTCGGAGCCCACATCGCTGGTCAGACTGCTAGGAAAGTCACGAGAGGAAAAATCACTTACGTAACTGGTAAGTTTGTGGATACCACTTTTTCATAAAATCTATTATGACAACTGTTTCGATGCATTCCGTATATGGGCTGAAAAGCCAAAGGCTGACACGTAGATGGCATTCATTGTTTTCTTTAAACCCTCACCCGCACCCAATGGTGCATAGGGCACTGCATCAGTTAAACTCAGTATTAAATTGAACGTTTACACATGAAGGAAAGGTGATCAGCCCTCCGCTTTTGGTACCAGTCTAGGGCAGTATTGAATAAATATTAGAGTGAAAAAAACACTTAAATTTATTTGACCCCCTCCTGGGAAACGAACCTGGGACTTCCTCGACTACCATCCGAGCATGCTGATCATTCACTCTCCTTTCCAAATCATTATCAATCTTTCTTTTCTTATTCCTCAAAATATACTTCCCAAATATACAAAATCATCTATCTACTTATCCCAAAAACTGTTATATACTAAATTATAATATTTTATTTGTATTTTTCAGGTTTAGATCCTGCAGGTCCTTCTTGGGGTCCTGGAACCGAACGCATTCGGCCCAGTGACGCAGGATACGTTGAGATTATCCACACTGACGCAGGATTACTCGGAGTGAAGGAGCCTGTCGGTCACAATGACTTCTACCCGAATGAGGGCGCTAATATGCCCGGATGCCTTTCAGTCGACGTCGCCTGCTCTCACGGACGCTCCTTCGAATACTTCGCTTACTCCATCGGCAATACAAGGTTCATGGCTGACCAGTGTCGTGATGAGAATGAGGCTCTCAACAACCAGTGCTCGAACTTGAGCAAACTGCACATGGGAGGCGCTGCAGTCAAGGCTATGTGAGTACTTATTTTTTAACACTGTACTTATAATTCACTGTTAAAAATCCTACTCTTCGCAAACGATATTGTGCTAATGAGTGAAATACACGAAGACTTACAAAATGTTCTGGAAAGATGGAGAAGGATTTAAGAGGACAATGGATTGAGACTGAGCAGAAACAAGACCGAATATTTGTACCTACCATTTGTAAATACAAATGCTGCCATCCTCCATACAGGTGAAAGGAGAAGCAATACCAAATTGCGACTCCTTTAAAATACGATAATCCGATTTTCTGCCTCTCACTTAGTTGGCACCCGACTGCGATGAAAAGGACGTGGAATTTGTGACTCTGACTTTGAGTTACGAGATGCGTAATACGACTTCCATATAAATATGCACTGGAGTCTTTTGGTACCACTTTTGGTAATATCGTGTAATTTTTGGATGATCAGTACGGAAAAGGTTAAAAACGCAACTTCATGACTACTTCGTTTGATCTCAAGTTGAGACAACCATAATTTAATTTGTCATCCGTAGGATAAATAATCCAATGTCTAAAATTAATAATATATTTTCATTTCCTTTTCAGCCGCGGTATTTTCCACTTGAAAACTACCGGCAGCCCACCATTCTATCTTTAAAGGGAAACAGTAATATTCGGCATGATCAACATAAACAAACATTCAATTAATTATTTGACATAAACATTTTTAACTGCATCAGTTGATTTTTTTTGTTTTTTTCAGTAATTATGAAATACATATTCTTAATAAAAAAATAATGTTTTTTTTTAATGATTGTTTGTGTTTTTATATAGCACCGAAATAATGAAGAAAAGCTGTTGTTGACTAAGTATAACCTTATAAACTATGATTATTAAGATATATAGTATAAAGCTAAATATATATTTCAGAATATTTATGAAATGGAAATTAATAGAAAAATATACTTAATCATTTTCTTTAATATATTAATCCGTTTATAGTAAGATAAAATTTGATATTGAAGTTCGAAAGAATGAATTTATTTAGGTGCGATCTTTTGATTTTGTCATGAAACATTCTTAAGTTTTTAATCTTAATTTAATATCAAACCATTTTTAATTAAGTTTTATTTAGTAAACACCATATAACGGTGTTTGAAAATGACGCGGAATGCATCGAAACACGTGTCGTGTTAAATTTTAAGAAATAGTGATATTTACCAATTAAAACTAATATTAAAAATATTTTTTCAATTATTGTTAACGAATGAATTCAACGTAATAAAGTTTTCGAACACATTATTTTACGTATTTTTTTTATCGACAATAGGATGAAATTATGTCAGAGAATTTAAAAAAATCATATTTAACTACTTTACTTTTATTTAAAAAAAAATAAATACAAGCATAAGTTTTTATATTTTTTGTCACTTTTAATACTTATTATTTTAATTTTCGTTAAAAATACTTTCAAAGGATTTATTTCATGTCTTTAAAAAACTCTACGATATTAATTATATTAACAATTTCAATTATTAAGTTTGTAAAATGAATTTCCTCCCTAAACACGAGAAGTACGCTCTGTTTTAGAGGCAGATATTCATTTAAAATACTAAAACATTAATTATGATTTGTACTCACGAATTAAATTGTTTCTCTAAGTGTTTTTCCAGATGAATATCAAGATATATTGAGTGATTGGTTTTTTACCTCCTCATGAAATGATCCATATCTCAAATTGATTTGCGTAATAAATTGATATGAATAATTAGTCAAACCTTTACTTGTTTTAAGATTTGATTAGATCAAACATTTCAACTAGTATAAATTGATTGCAAAATTAGTACGATCATTAGTTTTTGTTTTTGATCAAAATTTTCACAATGAGAGTTTTTTGTAGCATTTTGTTGCTTTTGGTAGGAGTGGCCTCCATTTCTGGTAAATATCCTATTTATTAATTTATGTATTAACGAACAAAGACAAGTTAACAAATAAACCAGTTAGAAAATAGTATCAAACATAGACGATATAACTTTACATAGTAAATGTACACAACGTTGATTTTTTAATGTTATTTTAGCATCAAACTAAAGAAACAAAAATATAACACTCTTCTTATCATTCATTGCTCACTTTGTGTAATACCGCTTTTTTAAACATTTATTTGTGACTACCAGTTTCGAAAAATTAATCCATCATCGGGTCATTGAAATAAAATTATTACGTTTTGACTTTTGTATAAAATAATATTTTTTTAACATTAAAAAAAATTCTCTTGAGAAAGACGACAAATGAATCACAATGAGAATATTTTCAAAAGTGGACTCGAAGTTGAATTTACTTGGTTATTTATTAAACAATGTATGATAAAGAAGAGTGTTTAATTACCATACCACAAAGTTATCAATGCATTTAATATACAAAATAATTTAAGTTATTATGAATTCGGTAGATGTGCCCGTATTACTCCAGAAACGGCAGAAATTCCAATTGCTTTCATAAGTGCATGCAGTCTAGAAATATGGGAATTGTGTTTTTAAATTGACTATACTTGTAATTGTTATTTCTTAAATTATCATTATTGAATTCATGGCCCAAGCACATATTAGCCTGACAAGCTTGTGTGAGTATCCCCAAACGAGGAAGAAAAATATCAGTATGAAATTTTTAGTTTTAATTTTAAAATAAACATATATTTAATTAAGTTATTATAACTCAAAAGGTATCATTTATCAATCTCAAAGCAGATGAAAGACGAATAGAGATGAGACATTGGAAAGTCTGGGTACTTGTAGAAATTACGACCTGTAACCAACCAATGGGTTGGTTTAAATATACCTACTCTGTTTACTTTGTACACTGTGTAACACTTACTTTTATGCCCATAATTGACAGATATTCCATGACTTTAATATGGTCATTTCAATACGCTTTTTCATCTTCATTAACAAAATAACTCCTGAAGAGAGGGCAAACCAAAATATATGACTAATGATTTAGATTCACTCAATATATTGCGTTTATTTGAAAACCAGGAAAAAAGTATGCAAGTGAAATAAAAATTAGTATAAGACAATGTGGACAAATGTTTGAAAATACATGGAAATAAATGATTAAAAGAAAAAAATATTTTGCAATAATTCATATACAAACAAGATATATTAACAAAATCACGACAAAATAAAATAGTTGTAAAATCCTAAATAATTAACTACTTTAAATTTGTACTTATATAAGTGAGACTGTTTTTAACACAGTTTGATAATCCCGTGGCAAGGTAAAACATTTGTCACAAAATATGAAAGCACAGTTAATTTCAAATATTAATAAAAAAATCTACAGTTCGTAAATATGTAAGTTCAAGTGTAACACACATTTTACAAGTTTCAATGACTTCAACGAGTATATGTTCCTTTAAAAAAACTCTTATTTTTGGTAGGTTAAAATTGTACAAGAAACATTATTAATATGTTAACATTTTAATGCAGCCAAGCTCCACCCCTTTATTTCGGAATACAGAGAGGGAATGAGGTATTTCGTTGCCGAGGGAAAAAATGGGAGGATTCAAATTGTTGACAGACTAGCGACTGATCCAGATGCGAGGTTCACCGCATCATCTGATGTCAGGTTCCTTCTATATACAAGGTAAGGTAAAATAATAAAATAAATCAACAATTAAAATATTATACGTAGAAAATCAAGATTTGTGAACAAGTATTTGGCCACACTCAAAATGTTGCGAACCAAAATCTTTTGAATTTTTTCTAGGAAAAACCCCACTACGGCTTATATTCTGAAAAATGGCGATGCCAGCAGTTTGACTTCTTCTAATTTCGATAAATCGAAGGCAACCAAAGTCATTTCTCACGGATGGAATAACAATGGAGACAGTGATGTCAACAAAATGGTCAGGAATGGTAAAAAATATTTTTTATATGAACTTTTTGAATACTTGAACCATTGTATAAATGAATAATTTCATCTAGTCTTTCACTGGTTCCATTTCCAACTTCATCCATTTCATACATTTTTTTACTATTCTTTCTTCTTGTTTTTAAGTAGTAAACTTACAAAATAACCTTACTGTCGTTTCACCGCAGGGTATTAAAAGCTGTCCCACTACATTCCCAGATCAGATACAGAAGCATATAGGCTTCCTGACAGATCTGCATAGGCTTCAGATCTGCGTAAGAAGAGAAAATACAACGCCACACTAATCTGTCTTTTCAAACAACTTTCGACTCTTCTGCATTCATGCATCTCCTCATACATACCCGCCGATTATTTCAACTCCTGACCTAACCCTAACCAAGTATTTTAAAAACTTGATGTCAAATTTTCTTCGGTCTTTTTTACCTTCCATTTTCAACTATATTCTCGTCATAAATTTATTTCCCTTTATTCTTCTTCTTCTTCTTCTTTACGTGGGTCCTATCGATGTTGACTATCACTTGTGAAAATATGTCCCTATTTTGGGTAGTCCGAAACAGCTCCTTGACGCTCTTTATTCCTGTCCACTTGAGTATATTATGGAGCGAGGAGATCCACCTTCATTTGTCACCTCTTCGACCCTCAGTCTTACGTTTGATGATCAGTTAATAATAATAATCTTGGAAGATTTATAAAGCGCCATTTTCGTAAAATACCATCTCTATATCTCTAATACTAGATATGGATTATGATTTGAAAATGATAATTAGAGATAAAAAAAAATATATCAAAGAAATACGTCGTTAATCGGTTGAGTCTGAAGGGGGGAAAGTGGAGTCCCCGTATTATTGCGCCTTTTTCTCGGTTTTCTTAGGCTGGAGCATGGCCAATGGTAATGCCGAAGAGCAGCATGTTGAGATCCCGCGCCGCACTGTACAGCGCCAAGCCTCTGAGCACATGTCCCAAATAGGGCACCTTAATATTCGATATTGGTTCTCTAAACGCTCTGGCTTTTTGGAGAAGTTTTGAATTGTTGGACGTATCCTTCCAGGGTATCTGGAGCATTTTTCGATACATCCGCATCTCATTCATTCTTCACTCTTACTTATCAAGTATTCAAGTATAACGCATCTTTCAATAATTATACATCTATTGGTACTGAATTTAGCTGTCTTGTTTAATATTTAATATCAATATTGATGTTTAAATTGACATTCAATGTCCTTAGCTTTCCTTGCTGCCATGGATGTAAATGTCATATGCGTGGACTGGGGCGCGGGAGCCAATGGTCTGTACGGAACTGCTGTCAACAACGTTCCCCTGGTCTCAACTTGGGAAGCTAACCTGGTTGACTGGCTCATCAGCCAAGGGTCAGCAGTTGGCAGCTTCCACATCATGGGACACAGTCTTGGAGCCCACATCGCTGGTCAGACTGCTAGGAAAGTCACGAGGGGAAAAATCACCTACGTAACTGGTAAGTTTGTGGATAGCACTACTTTATAAAATCTGCTGCGACACATGTCTATGCATTCTGCAACATTTTCATACATCGTATGTGTAAAGCTAAGTACAAGTTACAGAGAAAACTTACACAATAAGATACTTTGATTGCAGCTAGTTTTAGAGTTGTGTCCTTGGGACATTGAAGGATGTACTATAAAATTTACAACATTTTGGTGTATCCAAATACTTTTTACAAGTCTGAGTATCTCCACCTAGGATTTTTTTTAAAATTCAACAAAGCTTAAGATGAACATGAAAGTCTAGGTATTTATAGGGGTCATGACCTGTCATAAGCCTGTTGTGGTTTTGGTTACCGGCCAATGACAAAGAATAAGCCTTGTAAATACACAGACATTCTTTGTTGAGATATCAAAAACTTGGGACCTCCAGAGCGGTAGCTAAACACGCTATCCATTACACCACGGAAGCGGAGATTTTGACATACTTATTTATTGTATTTTATTTTTATTTTTCAGGTTTTGACCCTGCTGGTCCTTCTTGGGGTCCTGGAACTGAACGCATTCGGCCCAGTGACGCGGGATACGTTGAGATTATCCACACCGACGCAGGATACCTCGGAGTGAAGGAGCCTGTCGGTCACAATGACTTCTACCCGAACGAAGGTGCTGGTATGCCCGGATGCCTTCCAGTCAACGTCGGCTGTTCTCACGGACGCTCCTACGAATACTTCGCTAACTCCATCGGCAATACAAGGTTTATGGCTGACCAATGTCGTGATGAGAATGAGGCTCTCAACAACAAGTGCTCCAATTTGAGCAAACTGCACATGGGAGGCGCTGCAGTCAAGGCTATGTGAGTTTTTATTTTTAAACACTCTCCTTATCATTCATCTGCGATCTGGAAAGGACATAGAATTTGTGACTCAACGTTACGAGATGCGTAATACGACTTCCATATAAATATGCACCGGGGTCTTTTGGTACCCCGCTTTAGATATCGTAATTTTTGGATGGTCAGTACGGGAAAGGTTAAAAACACTACTTCATGACTGTTTAGGAATAACTATGAGATTGTTTTAATCCAAGTTGAGACAACCAAAATTTAATTTTTTAATGAAAGTGTAAAGTATCCAGTGTTTAGTAATATAAATAACAATATATTTTTATTTCCTTTTCAGCCGCGGTATTTTCCACCTGAAAACAACCGCCAACCCACCATACTACCTTTGAAGGGGAAAATTTATTACAAGCACGGTCAACATAAATAAATATTTAATAAATTATTTGAAATAAACATTTTTAACTGCATCAGTTGATTTTTTTGTTTGTTAAGTAATTAAAAAATACAAATTCTCAATAAAAAAAGTTTTTTTTAACGATTGTTACCCTGATTTACCCTGAATTGTTTCATTTTGTTTTTAGTCCTTTTCTTCATTAGGATTAAATTATTTTATGCATGTAAAAAAAAGTCTAATTTTCCAAAACCAGATGTGTTTTTCAATACTACATACTACTAGTATTGATCTTTATCCGCACCCAACAGTGTACTCCTGCAATACGCTGATGCAATATTTATCTGACCGTTTTCTTTATGTGTTCTATCCAGTGATTTGGATACAAACTAGCATAAGAAAATACAAAATAAATATTGAAGTAAAAGAATACTTATGTTTTTGTCGCTTCTTTCAAAATCCGCCAGATCCATACAGGTCGATTTTACAAAAAAATGCAAAATTCTCCGGTTAACATTTATGTTTCAAAGATTTGTCTGTCTTTAGATAAAATATTATAAAATAGAGAAATTTTTAATTTTTTTGGAATGTTTTTCAGTATTTAAAAAAACACGAGAAACAAACCGATAATGACGTCATCTTAATTTTTGACCTATCCCCGCTCTCTGATTGGCCGATATGGGTCAGAAGGCAAGTTTCATGAATATATCGGAATTTGAAATGCAACGCTGTTTTAAAGTATTTCTTAGCAGGGCTTTCAAGTATGTAATTTTTTTAAACAATAAAACCCACAATTGGCATTCCTATGGAGTATTTATTTTAAAATCTTATAAAATTGAATCAGGCGAATTTTAAAAGCAGGCGACACATTTATGCTTATATTCAAACCTAGGACTAAAATGATGGCCAAATGTGATAACCATTACACTTTAGAGATAGATTAATATTATGAGTTTGATTTTGAATTTTGGTATTATCAAATATTTCAAATTGGTTTGATTGGTGTGGCATACTATTTTCTCTATCTACCCTTGTGGAGAAGCGACGTAATTGTAATATGGGGTAACCGACTCAAATTTTTATTTTGTTCGAAAGCTAAAAGAATGGAAAATATATATCTTTGGGTAGTTGTGACGTACTAAAGTGCTGGAAATTAATTAGTAATAACTCGTTAGTACTTTGACTGTGGTTAATTGTAAATAATTATTACTAGGTAGCTCTAAGTGAGTGACTGGTTTCTAGGGGAAATAATTAAAGAATTTGCTTGCCATACTATGCGGGTATACACAAGATTAATATTGCGTCTATGTTAGTGTCACCAATGTTTCACCAACGTACCCATATTCCTTACACTAGTCAAAATATATGTTTATTTCTTAGGTGTTTAGAATCTGAAAGGTCCCGTCACATTCCTAAATCCGGTAAAGAAACTTTTGGTTTCCATTCGGAACCATCCTTTTTTTTTTAAATCTTGCATAATTTAATTTAATTTAATCAATTATGCAAAGCTTTTTCCGGTTAAAGATAAAAAAATGTAGCTAATGTTTTCAAAGTCCCTATCACTGTCAGCGAGGCATGTAAGTTAATACTAACAAGTGTGCTATACTAACTAGGTTTACAGACTAAAAAAATAGGTGAAAATTGTTTAATAATATTGTCGTTCTAGTATTGCATATATAAAGGCTTGTTTTATTGCAAACTGCAGGTTGAAATAATTTATCAGCAATTTTGTCTTTTGATTTGCATTGTACAATTATACATTGTTCCATTTTACGTCACATTGATAAATAAAATAAAAACAATTTGCTTAATGATGAAAATCAGCTTGTAATGCATGACATTGATTTTGTTAGTGAATAGGTGATTTAAGGATTTTTTGATCAATCTATGGTCTGTCAGCACCAAACAGTTGTTTTGATAATTTTGTTACCGTAATCGAAAGAAAATAAAGCTATCGACGTAAAATATAGTTTTTTTTTTATATTCTTCTCCTTCATCTTCATCTTTATTAGGTTGATACATCAATGAAGAGAAAAAGGTAATTCACGAATGTAAAAAGTCGGTTGGTAATTAATTACATGCTAATTAAACTACCTTAATTTTTACAATTCAAAAATCTAATTTTTATCAGGAAGCTCAATATTGCATTGAGCACTGCATCACAAAGAAGGAGTTTATCTTGATCGTTAATTACATGAAGAAAGGTGATTATCCTTTGCTCTTCTTGTACAAGTCGTATAAATAAATGTTAGAGAGAAAAATCAAGTACTTTTTAACCTTCCTTCCTCGGGATTCGAACTTCTGACCTCCAGCACGGTAGCCAAACGCATTGACTACACTATACTATACTACGGAGGGAAAGAAACTTATTCTAACCCCGAAAATATTTACTATTTTATGGTTTTAAATTAATTTTACGATAATTTTTTTATTATTATAATTTTTTGACTTTCAAACAAAATAGATTTTATTACTGTGAATCATACTATATTCATTTCGTAAAATTATGGGTGTTTGTAAATACTTGAATAGTTTAAAAAATATATATTACTGATGTTATGTATATTAACTCTCAATCCTAATAAATAATTTGGGATTTTAATTTTATTTTGTTTAAAATATTCTGATTAGTAAAAAACTTCTTAATGATTTTAAATTGCGTAATCTAAATTACTTCACTGCAGATACTGATAAAAAATCTGATCTTTTGATATGGGTTATTTTTATTATAAAAATAAGTAAGACCTGTCCCTGCAAGTCATTAAAATTGTTTGTGTAATACCAGACGTGATGAAGGTCCTAATAATTTTACCATTTATCCTTTTCGTGGGATTAGCACAAGGTAGGAAGAAAATAATTAAATACTTGTAATTTGTATAACGTATCTGTAATATTCCATGACAATTTTATTTTAATTTTAAGGGAGGACTCATAGGAATTCCTTGCTTAAGTATGAGGAAGGGCAAAGATATTTCTTTTTCCCTGATAGTAAAGGAAAACTTCACCTTGTTGATGCTTTAGCGAAAGATGATTCAGACACGCGATACACTCCATCATCAGATGTTATTTTGAATTTATATACAAGGTATGTACAAATTCATATTTTTTTACACAATGGTCCTACTTTTTAAACCTTCTGAACTCCTTATGGAATATCGTGACACGCAGCACCTAGAAGAGTCTGCTGCGTGTCACGTTTAGTTGTCTGTAAGAAACAACTAATTATTATATCAATTCAATTATACTTCCATAAATTTGAAAATTTATTTGGATTTTTCAATGTAAAAAAATGTTCACAAAAGGTTTATTCATCGCAAACATTTGTGATGGTTTACTCTTTTAAAAAAATCCCTGAAATTTTGCCTTATCAGATGAGCAGGTTCCCAATATCACACTTATTTTTATCAAAACTAGTCACATTTCACATGAATTGATGTACTCGTATTATACTTCATTGGTGCTCTAAAAAAGTTATCTTGGGATATTAATTTTTAGTTTTTTAGAGATACTTCATTCATAATTTGTTGAATCATAAATACAATCAAAACATTGCAAAGTAAACTGAGTGTCGTTGTTTTTCTTCAGGTTACAGTTTCTATCGGGTTACATTTTGTATCGTAATCCACCTACATAATTACATATTTTTTAAAAACAAACAGTGCGTATGAGTTGCAGAATCTGATACTGATAGTAGGCGTATGCAGGCGGATAATAATTCCAAATGATGAATTTATTTTTCTATAAAAATAATAAAATTTCATTTTTAATTAATGTTTTACTTAGTAAATACCACTATTTCTTAAAATCTACTGTGACACGTATTTCGATACATTCCGCATCGTTTTCAAACACCGTATGTTTGAAAACCACACACAAAGTGTTTGAAAGTGATGCGGAATGCATCGAAACACGTGTCACAGTAGATTTAAAGAAAAAATGGTATTTACTAAGTAAAACATTAATTAAAAATGGATAGATTTTTACCACTAACTGCCGAATCAATAAATGAAATAAATTTTCAATTAAAAGTTTACTTTGTAAATACCATTATTTATAATACAAATAGTGGTATTTACTAAGTAAATTTTTAGTTAAAAATAAAAGTTTTATCACAAAGTGACTGCCGAATCAATTAATGAAAAAATAATAATGACAATAAATCTTAGAATATAACAACAGTAAATATTTACTTCTAATAAATTTGGTAGAATCTGTGTCATCTCAAACCATATGTTACATGCATCTACACTGAATGCAACGGGTAGTGAATCTGTTTTTCTAAACTGATCATACTATTATGGCAGCTGTAGAATCGGATATCTCACTAAGATATTTTAGCATTAAAATAAGTACATTTTTAGGGATGACTGTTTTATGAACTCTGCCATGTTATGGATTCCACATGAAAGATATAATGTATTATTTTATTAAATATATGTTATAGAAATAACCCTGCAAGTCCAGATAGAATTATTTTTGGCAACAGTAATTCTCTTCAATCTTCAAGACTCGATAAAACTAAACCTGTTAAATTTGTTGCTCACGGCTGGACCGATGATGGAAATAGTCCCATCAATCAAGAATTACGAGCTGGTAAAATATATTCATAGTTTTACACACAACAAAGTCAACTCATGTCAAAAAGGAATTGTGGCAGTAATAATGACTTGTCATGCCATGAACCATTTAAATCTGGAGTGAGAGTGTAAATTACTTTAACCTTCTCCCTATCAAAAGTACTACCACAGTTATAAGAGAAATAAGATTTTTTTACTTTCTTAATTTTGGTAAAGTAAATTAAGTAATCAATTGTTACAAGTTCACCAATTTATATTCTACAAGTGAGAAATACTTATCTCATATGATCAGTGCCTTAAAACCTTTAATGAATTGCCCTTAAAGAAATAATAAAAAAAAACTTAATTTTTTAATATTTTTAATATATATATATATATATATATATATATATATATATATATATATATATATATATATATATATATATGTATTTATATATATATATATATATATATATATATATATATATATATATATATATATATATATATATATATATATATATATGTATTTATATATATATATATATATATATATATATATATATATATATATATATATATATATATATATATATATATATATATATATATATATATATATTTATATTTATATATATATGTATATATATATATATATATATATATATATATATATATATATATATATATATATATATATATATATATATATATATATATATATATATATATATATATATATATATATATATATATATATATATATATATATATATATATATATATATATATATATATATATATATATATATATATATATATATAGTAAAAATATGTTTGTGGTTAAATTGAAATTGTTTGTTAACTCAACTAATTTTTGATAAAAATGTTACTTGTAACGTTTTGGAAATTCACAATTAAACTGTTTCTCACTCTTCTCATATTTTGTCAATGAAATATTTTGTTATACTTTTTAATATGAAAATTTAGGTAAATAGATATTTAACAAGTATTTTTAGAATTATTTAAAAGAAACATCGAAATTTATTGAGCTGGACATATATAATATGTATGAAGACCTTACCAGTGTAAAGAAATGCAAACTTACTAACAGATTTTAAAAAAAATGCTCAACTATTTTCGTTGTTGTTGGGTGCTTGAATACAAAAAACCTTTGAAAATCATAAATATTTTCACATCAAATATATACTTAAAACATGTATCAGAGGGATAGTATAGTGCAGTTTGTAATGCTGAATATTTTTTTAAAATTGATTTTCTATAAAATTTCATTTCAGTATTTTCACATATGAAAGAAAATATGGTTTCACATTGATTTGAAATTT
This sequence comes from Brachycentrus maculatus, assembly GCF_059751285.1. Lineage (NCBI taxonomy): Eukaryota > Metazoa > Arthropoda > Insecta > Trichoptera > Brachycentridae > Brachycentrus > Brachycentrus maculatus. The sequence goes on from NW_028280843.1 coordinate 729,466, forward strand.
TTTGTTTCTTTTTCAGCATTCTTGAATGTTCTGGACGTAAATGTGATAATAGTTGACTGGGGTAAAGGTGCAGGTGGCTTATACAATATTGCCGCTGGGAATGTTCCCCCAACTGGAGAATTCTTAGCCAGGGTTATCGATTGGTTCGTGACTGAAGGGATACCTCTGAGCAATATGCACATTATTGGACACAGTTTGGGAGCTCACTTGGTTGGAATTGCTGGAAGATCAGTAACGTCAGGAAAAGTACCCTATATAACAGGTTTGTCACATTTTGTTAGTTTTTTAATGACAATAATTGTGGAGAGTAAAAAAAAACTTGTTGAGAAAAACCATTTTTTTCGACGAAAGGGTGAATTTTTTATATTTTTTGTAATGTAAATGGATCGTCTGTATGATCAGTGTGTGTAAAATATATTTTTTTCATGATAACAATTAATTGTAAGACTTCTTTTTTAATCTACTTGCTTTAAAGTATTTTAAAAAGAATATTGAAAAATAAATAACTTATATTCATTTACTTTAAATTTTAATGAGTTTTGAGGAACAGGTCTTTGCTTTAAAATCGGTTTACAATTCATTTACGAGTTAATTGTTTCGTTATCAAACGTATTAATCAAGAAGAGACAAGCTTTGTACCAATTTTAAGACGTACATATTTGAAGAATCTTGACTACGACTACAAACCTTATTACTAATCAAAAGGTAGAAAAATACCTTTTCTCGCAGAATGTTACGAAATGAAATCTGACTATCTTAACTATTCATTAATATAACTTATGTACTTTTGTTCATGACTTTAAAAAAAAGGTTTTTATAAGAATTTTATAATCGGTATATTTTGATATTAGAAATAAAAGATCGCCAGTATTTTCGATATCATTACTGTCATCGTTCGACACTGTATAATGGTTAATCTGCCAATCAACTCAAATGCACAAAAAAGATAGATCATAATAAACAATGTCAGATAATTATTATTTGTTAAATCGAGTGCTTCTGAATCATTAGAAAAACAAAAATCAATCTTACTTCTGTTTATGACTCTTCAGTGATCTCTTCTCAGTAAAATTAAGGTTTTTTGATGTTATATATGTATTTCGTGGTTAAAATCAGGTTGTTTGAATTACCGTTACTTATCGTGAGATCAATTCTTGCTACGATCGTTCAATTACATATCCGTTGAACGGATTGATGATGAATTTAAAGGTAATCATGACGAATAAACATAGAAGTAATGATTACTAATACGTGCAATAGGCAATAATTAGGAATGAATGGGTTAAGATGACGAATTTTCTATTATTCCTAGGTTTGGACCCAGCGGCTCCACTCTGGACCAGCGGTGGACAAAGGATTCGTCCTACTGATGGCGCATACGTTGAGATTATCCATACCAATGGTGGGGAGTTAGGTTTAAACGACCCCTGCGGACATAATGACTTCTACCCCAATAGAGGATCTAGTCAGCCAGGATGTGGTCTCCTAGACTTTGGCTGCTCACACTCCAGATCCTGGGCTTTCCTCGCAGATTCCATGGACCACACAGGATATATGTCTATCCTATGTAATAATTACAATGAAATGAATAACGGCAATTGCGCTAATCTTGGATCACTCCATATGGGAGGATCTAAGCCTAAAGCAGCGTAAGTACTCGTATCATACGTAAAAACTATGATTTTAAAAAAATTACGCTATTAATATGTACAATACAAGTATAATATTACTTAAGTTATTTAATGATACTTTAACGAATATGATTTCAAAAATCAAATATTTTTATTATCTGTTGCTTTTATTTATCTGATTTTATTTATTTCAGGAGAGGAATCTTTTACCTTGAGACTAAGAGTCAGAAGCCATATTACATGGGATAACCATTTAAAAAAAAGAATATCATTATTTACAACATTTTTAGTATGTCCAAATACAAATCTGGATTATCTCCAATTATAAAAATCATTTTTCATATTATTTTTTGACATTACACGTGTGTAAAGTGATCACTTAAACCAGCCTATGACGGTCGTCAGCTCCGTAAATGCCCAGACTTACATATTTATCTTCATCTTTGATAAGATGTCAAAAAATAATATGAAAATAACATTAATTTTGGTTTTTGTAAGTTTATATTTGCTTTGTATGTTATCTTTGAAATACATTGCGAAAATAATTCTAATAAAAAACTTTGAAGAAAATTAGAGTTTTCTTTATAGTTTTATATGAGAGGAGAGCTAAAAAACGGGAGATAAGTGACTTATGTATGCAAATTTTGCAATAAACACCTAAAAACATATTAATAAATACTTAAATCCATGTATTATTTAATCTAGCTATAGTAATAGTTATAACGTGAAATTTAAAAAAAATAAAAAATATCCATTTTTCATGAAGCATATCTCAAAAAAATAGATCTAAATTCTGAGGATTCTTTTGGATTTTTTTGACAAAAATTAACTAGGAACAGTTAAAAATGTGTGTTGGCCTGTGTAATCTACAATAAAGATTATTTTTGCTTTTAATTAGTTGCAATCGAATGCATTATAACCATCAGTAGAAAATAATATAAAGAATTTCAAAATGTGTTTTATTTATTTAAATAACCTTTTTTATTTTAACATGACCCTCCCTTATTCAATAGCGCCATCATTGAAATATTTTATGATTATTGTAATAACAAAAAAACATTATCTTAATAAGATATTTTGGTGACCAAAATAATGTGATAAATCTTCTGTTATGGATTTTTTTTCAATGTTATTATTTACATTTACTGTAGAAACATTAATTAATTGAAAGTTTATTAAAATTGGTTCATTTCAAGCTAACCTGCAATAATTTATTATTAATATCTCACTTATTATCTTCAATATTATCCACAATACCAGGAGGCCAAAAAATCTTGTTAAGAATTTCATACTTCTTTGACCGTCTGTACTTCCTCAGCTTAAGGTACGAGTTTTCTCGAGTTTAAACTCCTAAGGAGACTATAGACTACGCTAAATAGGTTCTGCACCAAACAAGGATTGTAGAACTTCCCGCTCCGCGGATGTGGACTGACGCCATCTCTAGGATGTGACTGTGAGGCGGAGAACCCGACTATCCGGCATACAGTAGAGGATTACCCCACCAAAAGATACCTTCCTGGTCTTAAAGAAGCGGTCAAGTTGTTGGGGAGTTTGGATTTGTGCTTGTAACGCGGCCTGACGGCTTAGATAACTCTAGACTTCCTGCCAAACGCCATACGCAAAGCAGAGTAAAGTAAGTAAGCTTTTAACATAATAGACAAGTACCGAAAAGATGTTATCATATAATTTTCATGCGCACATTTAGGTTGATCGAGATAATAAAAACAAACATAAAGTTGAATCGAAAATACCAATGACTGGAAAATCTTTATCAATACCTCCTTTGTTATTAGGTTTGACGTATGTTTATAGTAATTATTTACTTTATAGTGTTATCTAAAATACGCATTAAATTTTTTAGATTATGATCTGCAAACATCGTAAGATTTTTGATAAGCCTTTTTTTAAATATAAAAACACTATCCTTGTCCTTGCAAGCCATTGTGATTATTTTTGTGACGCCTTTAACGATGAAAGTACTGATTATTATACCTCTTGTCCTTTTCGTAGGACTTGTGCAAGGTAGGAATTAAATCCATTACCGAATCCATCACCTATTTTGTTTGAATCTTTCTAATGTTACAATAATGTTTATATGTACTTATATTCTTAATCCATATGTTTATAAATTTAAAGGTGGGACCGATGGAAATTCATTCCTCAGATATAAGGAGGGTCAAAGATTTTTCTTCTTTCCCGATGAAAGTGGAAAACTGCACCTTGTTGATGCGTTAGCTGAAGATACTGATTCCAGATATAATGCTCAAGCTGACGTTATTTTATTTTTATATACAAGGTTTGTAATACCAAATACAAGTAGTTTTAATAGCAACACTTTTCAGTCATCCATATTTGATAAAAAAAAACGTTTAAATTTAAATATACGAGTAAATATCTAAATATATTCGATGCAAAACAATATTTTTTTATGAAAAAATTCTACATTCCCATACAACTGTTTATGATAACAATAACTAACCTTCAGCTATCCGGATTTGATAAACCCATTTCCATATAAATTAAATTCAAGCCCATTTTAATATAAATTGAATATATACGGTGTGATACAATGTTTTTTTTAAAGGAATCCTATAAAAATCCTTTTAACCCCGACAAAATTATTTTTATTATAACTCTCTTTATTCATCCAGATTAGCTTGATCTAAACTCTTCTGTTGAATGCATACTAATATAATTTATATTTGAAGCACTAACTTTGTGATTTTCCATTTTATTATAAAAATATAACTTTGTTTTAAAATCACTGTAATATAATTATATTGATTTTCAAACGAAGTTAAATTTTAAGCATAAACCTAACTCTTAATGGAAATGGTGTGATACAATGTTTTTTTACAGAAAAAATCCTATAAACCTTAATATATTTGTGTAGCCTAATTTCAAAATCCGCCCGATCCAATTTTATAAGTTTTAAAAATAAATGCTCTATCGGAATGCCAATTGTCGGTTTTATTGTTTGATATATTTATATACTTGAAAACCCTGTTAAAAATACCTAAAAACAGCGTTGTATTTCAAATTCCGCTGTATTCATGAATCTTGCCTTCTGACCCATATCGGCCAATCAGAGAGTGGGGATTGTTCAAAAATTAAGATGACGTCATTATCGGTGTGTGTCTCGTGTTTTTTTTAAATACTGAAAAAAAATCCAAAAAATGGGAAAATTCTCTATTTCAAAATATTTTATCTAATGATAGACAAATTTTTGAAACATAAAAGTTACTCGGAGAATTTTTCATTTTTTGTAAAATCGACTTACAAGGATCTACGGATTTCGAAAGTAGGCGACACAATTATTTTGAGTAAAATTACCTCTCTTCAGTCATCCTAATTTGCAATGTTTATTTTTAGAAATAATCCCACAAGTCCAGATAGAATTGTTTTTGACAACAGTAACTCGCTTCAGGCATCCAGGTTTGACAAATCTAAACCCGTCAAATTCATTGCTCACGGCTGGACGTCCGATGGAAATAGCGGAGTGAACTTGGAAATACGAGATGGTAATATATATATATCTGAACTAGATTAAATCGTATTTACATATTTAACTAACAAACCATCAAGCCGCTTGAGAGCAGAGAGAATAGAATGCCACACCACTCTGTCGAGTCGATTGGCGTCGAAACTGGCGTCGTGGGTTCGATTCCCCCCAATTGTACCAAATGGGATCAAGAAAGATTTATTTTCAATTGATCTGAGTGTTTGTGATGTATTTTTCATATTTACCTACCCTATCCTTACTATCCTACCTGCAGACAAGCGTCGAAAATATTTCGCTTTGCGGGTTATTCCTTACAACAAAAGTAATTTTCATATTTTTGGCAATTCTAGCTTTCCTGAAAGCCATGGATGTTAATGTAATCGTATTCGACTGGAGCAAAGGTGCCGGAGGTTTGTATAACATCGCTGCAGGAAATACTGCCCCTACCGGTGTGTTCCTGGGTAAAGTGATGGACTGGCTAGCTAGGGAAGGGGTGCCTACTAGTAGGATGCACGCCATCGGTCATAGCCTGGGGGCGCATTTGGTAGGCATTGCCGGGAGATCAGCAACAGCGGGACAGATTGCCTACATCACAGGTATATTATTTTTGAATTTTCACTCTCTTATTGAAATAAATTGTAAACAGTAAAATAAATAAAATACATTTATTTCGATAAGATATAGACAAGACCATTAACAAAATATAACTTTGATGCAAACATGTCAAAATACACAATGAAAAATTAGTATTCAACATTTTGTGTGTGTCCAAATACTTGTTCACAAATCTGGATTATCTCCAATTATAGGAGTTATTTCATATTATTTTTTTATATCTCCACATAAATGAAGAGTAAAATGGAATTCTGGGCATTTACGGGACTCACGACCGTCATAGGCTGGTTTAAGTGATCAATTTACAAACTTGCAAAATTTACCGATTCTACCCATGATTGACAACCACACTACTTAAATTCTCAGAAGTTCTATTTGTGTGATCCAATTTCGAAACATTGAAACATTATTTTGAATTCCAGGGTAAAAATTATAATATTTGAGTGTAAAATTACATATATTTTTTTTATTATATTACAAAATATAATGTTATATTATTTTATTATATTAAATAATATTTTTGTTTTGTTTATATTTATTTATCATGTATAAATGAAATATAACGTACATGTCAAATAATTGTTGACTTCACAACATGTAAATTGGACACATTAAATCAAGAAAATTCTTCTTCTTCTTTTTGTAGATCCTAAGGATCTGTTTTTACCTCCGCCTGTCGCTCTTGGGATGTTGACTCCCAGCTGTCTCTCTACCTTTTGGAGGTCTGCCTGGGGGTCTGCGTCCTTCAGGGTTGCCTTGAAGGGCGATACGTGGAAGTCTATCTTCTGACATTCTGTTTATGTGCTCGTTCCAGTATCGCTTTCCTTTTTGTCTCCACCTGACGATATCTTTTAAGTTTTACAGTAAATGTTATACATAAATAAAATCATTCTTATCTTATTAGGGTTGGATCCAGCAGCCCCTCTCTGGACAAGTGGTGGACAAAGGATTCGTCCTTCTGACGGTGCATACGTAGAGGTTATCCACACTAACGGTGGAGAGTTGGGTCTGAACGACCCCTGTGGAGACAATGACTTCTACCCCAATAGAGGATCTAGCCAGCCGGGATGTGGTCTCCTGGACTTCGGCTGCTCTCATTCCAGATCTTGGGTATACTTCGCTGAATCTTTGGATCACGCGGGCTACATGTCCATCCTGTGCAATAGTTACAGTGAGATGAACAACGGAAAGTGCGCTAATTTGGGATCACTTCATATGGGAGGAGCAAGCGCTAAATCCGCGTAAGTATCTACTAATATACGTAAATTATGGTAAAATTCAAAATCAATTAATGTTTTACTTGGCAAATACCAAAACTTCTCTAAATCCATTGTGACACGTGTTTCGATGCATTCCACATCAATTGTTATATTACCACAGTGTGTCTGTCGAATCAATTAGTGAAAGCCCATTATCTTAATATCTAAGAGAGTTTAATAATCTTAACTGGTATCAAGAGGTGTAAATAAAAAAGTAATATATGTATATAAACAATTAGAAAATAGAAGAAAATGCACTAATTTGGGCTCACATAATATGAAGCAGCAAGAGCTAAATCCACGTATGATTTTACTGTTATACGTAAATTATAGAAAATTTTGTTAGGTCAAATCCTTTGAAAATCTAATAATTGCTTTATATATAATAGTTATTCACAATAACAGTATAAGTTGTGTTTTTATTTTCAGGAGAGGAATATTCTTCCTGGAGACAAACAGACAAAGCCCTTATTTCAAAGGATAATCGCCATATTAATATTTTATCTGATATAAGTACAACAATTATTTAAAATTCTTTATATGCAAATTAATAATCACCGAAAATCGATTGTACGTTACATAGAATGAATGTTTGATGTAGATAAATATCTTTCAACATAATTCATAATTATCAATATTAATAAATGACCCATATGTTAAGATTATTTTAATAAGTAAAACTTACTGTATTTTCAATTATATTAATTGAAAAGAAGTGGAATTTATATTACATAAGAATTTGAGAGTAGGTAAAACACACACACCAAATGAATACATTTTATTTGTTATGTATGTACCAGAGAATAATTCAGTCGTAAATACTTTAAGATTACATATTTTAAAATATTAATAAAAGGTGTATTAAAACAAAATCTGTGCCTTCAAAACAACGCAAGAGCTTGAAAGTTATGTTAATAAAATGTTAAAAATGTCAAATAATAAATAAAATAAATCCTAAACTTTTATGAAAAACTTGTTTTAGTTATGTAATTTTCCCTTAATCATGTAGGCGAAGGTGTCAAATGCCCATTTTTTCTTTTATGAGGATAAATAGAATGCTGTGATTTTACAAATGCTCCAAATGATGTGGTCAATATAAGCATCAAAAATATGTATTACCGTGACACGAGGAATATTAAAAAAAAAAACTTTATTTTAAACCTTAAGGAAAAGAATCCAAGCTTCTAGGTTTAATAAAGTTTAAATGTTATTTAAAATATAATCAAATATAAAAATAAAACGGCAGTAGAAATAGGCTACCGTAAAAATCAATCTAATAGAATAATCGAGAGTCTAATTTTTTCCCAACTAGAGTGTTTTCAGGTTAAGGTTCACTTCAAGATGATAAAAACATTTCTTGCTGTTTTTTTTTTCGAATATCTGAGTCATATTTTTTATATATGTGTGTGCCAGGATCTTTATTTTGTGAAGGCAGTAAAAATAAGCAATTAAAATAAAGTATTCAAATCATTTATATTGAATAAAAGATATAAATACAATACATATAAAGAGTTAGAATTTTTTTCCTAACACAAGTAATATATTTATGGTTAAGGCTCGATCCATTATAATATACATAATATCAAGATTTTTTGCTGTTTTTTTATAGAGGTCATGAGTCATATTTTCCATATATGTACCAGGATTTATTGTGTGAACGCAATAGAATGAAGAAATAAAAAGTTTGCATTCAAATATTCAGAAATAAAACTTTTTGATTAAAAAAATTAAAACTCTTATTTTTTTCTAGCTCGATTAATATGTTTGTGATTTATTAAGATTTTGATATCAAATTTTCTAGTTGTTTTTTTTCAAGTATCTGTCCAATTTTTCAAATTTGTGCTTTAATCTTAGGTTTGTGATAATTTTACATAAATTTATACGTCAATGAATGTAAAATGCTTAAATTGATAAGCAGTAGGTATGTACGTGATCAAATAAAAAGTAAAGTTCGATGATTGATTACTATTTTGAAGATAAAAGAGGGAGTAATAATACTAATTCTTTTATTTATTTATCCACAAATTCAATAGCTCATTTGAATTTAAGTTAAAGGTATGTTTTAAGCATATCTTTCAATTGGTCTGATAAAACCACTTGAATATCTCGTGATGCACAAAAGAGATAAAACTGATCGTATTTTGTATAATGAACAAGAGAGAATCTTTTCATGTTCTGTTGTTGTTTAGTTCAGCATGAAATAAATCAAAATGAGAGTTAACGTGTTATCATTTGGTTTGATTCTGCTTCTTGGCTTGGCAAATGGTTAGTAAAACAATTTAAAATTATAAATAAATCTTCAAAAACTTCTTAGTGTTATAAATAAATATATACAATAAATAATAATAATACTTACCAATATTTTATTTTTGCTTTATTTTTATTATCTTATATAACTCGGCAAAATATATTATTTATATAACTCGGCAAAAAATTGTCTTTAAATGTACAGAATATATAATAAGAATGTTAATATTTGTTTGTATAGATTCTTAAAGTTTTTAAAGTAAAGTAAATAAGTTTAAAGTAATTCACCGATTGCTTTAACATTGTGCATTCAAACATGTCTCTGTTTTAATGAACTTGTGACAGTTTTAACGCTTTTTTAAGATTATGGCAATGGCAGTGCCATTTGTTGAAAGTACACATGTGGCAAAAATGCTCATGACGGACAGATTGATCTTTAATGATGGGGTACCTTAGCATGTTTGTTGTTATCGATTACAAGAGATTTTTAATATTTTCACTGTCTTATTTCACAAGCGTTGTTAAATAAGACATGTGAGATATATTATTTACATTTTCTTTATGTTCTATTTAACTAAACTGAGACACAACAACGCGTATCTAGGTACAAATATATTTTTTTAAATCATCTGAACCAATCACTCACAAAAGTAAAAAAAATCATGCAAAATCGAATTAAAGACGAATATTTTTGTATGAATACAGGTTTACTTATTTTATTTTAGTGTCATCTACAAGATAACAAAAAAAAGCATTTTCGCTTAAAACCACTAAAATACAATTCAATATTGAAAATACTTTATAATGTGTTTTTAAACATTCAAACTTTTCTTTAAGGGAAAACTTATGGAAAATCCTTATTTGAGTACAGGGAAGGTCAACGCTTTTTCTTTTTCCCTGATGGTAAGGGTGAATTACATCTCGTTGATGTTTTAAAAACAGATGAAGAGTCGCGATACAAACCAGAAGATGACATTATTTTGAATTTATACACCAAGTGAGTAGAATTATTATTATTATATATTTATTTAAAAAAAAAGAGAAATATTAGTGTTTTTATTATTTACACAAATATTTCTATTTCATACTATTTCTGTGAGCCTAAGCAGCTCATCATTAGATTCTTCTCCGTCTTAATCCTCATTGCTGAGGGTTGTGACCCTTGCAGAAGCAATGACTCTTCTCCAGTTATCCCTTGACTGCGCTGCACGTAGCGCTCCAACCACTGAGGTGCCTGCTGCTGCCTTAATTTGATCGGTCCATCGTGTGGGGGATCTTCCTCTCCCTCTCTTTCCCTCCAGGCTACCGATCACAACTAGGCGTTCCAGGCTATCCTCGTTGCCACGCGCAACGTGTCCAAAGAACTGGAGAATCCGTCGGGTACAGATATTGGCCAGAGACAAGCCATCCAAGCGTAGTTCCTGGCGAATGGACTCATTGGTGCGTCTAGCTGTCCATGGAATTCGGAGCATGCGCCTCCAACACCACATTTCGAAGGCATCAATTTTTCTCCTTTCTGCTGCTTTTATAGTCCATGTTTCAGCAGCATAGAGAAAAATGGAGTGGACCAAGCTCCTGACAAGCTTCATCTTGGTGTTGTTACTCACACCCCGGTCTTTCCAAATTTTGTCTAGCTTAGACATGACACTTTTGGCGATGGCGATACGACGTCTAATCTCTCCTTCACAAGTTCCTTCATTGCTGATTTGAGATCCAAGGAACTGGAACTCGTTTATTATCTCTAAACCTTCCAGTGAGTTCCCGAGATCACCAAACTTCTTAGATCGATCTATGATCATGATCTTGGTCTTGCTTTGGTTAATCTCTAGTCCCAGTGCCTTGCTCTCAATCTCTACTCGTTTAAGGAGATCTACCATCTCTTTTGGGTCTTTGGCCAGAAGTGTTGTGTCGTCCGCATATCGTATATTGGACAGCTTTACGCCACCAATGGACACTCCTCCATTCCATTCGTAGAGAGCCCTGCGCATGATGTATTCCCCATAGATGTTAAACAGGTCAGGGGAGAGTATGCATCCCTGTCTTACACCTTTCTCAGTGGGGAAGCTTGCAGTGTTTATGCCATTGATTCTTACGATTGCCTTACTTTGGGCATAAAGTCCATGGATGAGTTTTATCAAATGGGATGGGACTCCCATCTCCATGAGTACTTTCCACAGATGTTCCCACTTCACGCAGTCGAAAGCTTTTCATCATTAGAAATAGGTATCAAATTGTGGTAGAGTGGGTTCAAACCGAGAAACTCAGGCTTAAGAGTCCGAGACACTAACCACGGGACCACAACACCACACATATTTTTAAAGCTTCCTGAATATAATTGAAAATGACATTTTAAGGCCTTTCCTTGTACATATCGCTCATTTGGTGCAAAAATGACATAATAACACTTAAACAAAAAAAAACAAGTCATTTTGTCAAAATTTGCGAAAAGACTATTTACATCGGGAAAAACGTCGACAGAATTGATTTTGTGGTGAAATGCTGCGAGATGGCGCGATTGTCTTTGTAGAATTGAGTAAAATGGTGCCATTTATATTGCCACGTCTCAATAGCATCTCCTATAATATTTTAAAAGTGTAATTACGCCATTGTTGCACCAAATGAGCGATATGTTAAATAATAAGAAACATAATCTAACATGTCTAAATGAAGGTTTTTCCTAACTTACTTATTTCAACCTTAGAACCTCTATGAAGTTTATTTCAAAACAGAGTTGTTCGTTGTTTCTCGAACATAACATATATGTTATAACTCTTTGTAATTTGAGTAATGTATACCAATCATCAGTTAAATGGTGAATACACATAGTATAAGAATATTATTTAAACCATTGAAGATAGGCTTTGAGCTTTATAAATACCTAGAATTTCAAATTTTCAAACAGTTTTATGACTATCTTAGTAAATTATTATTATTTTTGTTTTTTATTTTGTTTTATTTTATTTTAATAATATTATTTTTTGACATCTCATCAAAGATGCAGAAGAATATGGAAGTCTGGGCATTTACGGGGCTGACGACCGTCATAGGCTGGTTTAAGTGATCACTTTACACACGTGCAACATTGGTGAATGTTACACGTGTGTAAAGTGATCACTTAAACCAGCCTATGACAGTCGTCAGCCCCGTAAATGCCCAGACTTCCACATTCTTCTTCATCTTTGATAAGATGTCAAAAAATAATATGAAAATAACTCCTGTAATTGGAGATAATCCAGATTTTGTGAACAAGTATTTGGACACACTCAAAATGTTATTTTAATAACATGTATGTACAAAAATCTTAGAATTATATATCAGTATTCATAATGTAAAAATGTCCAGTGCTGTATAATATAATTGTACACAATTTTTTTCGGAACAAAGATATTTTTTCACTTTGTACAAAAAAAAATTTGAAAAAATTAACGTTTTTCACATTTAATATGCATGTATGTAACTAAACGATTTCTTGTCTTTCATTAAGATTTTACTTTTATTTATTGTTTCTTATTGATAAGACATGATTAAATTGTAAATTAAAACACTTGTCTTTTACCACTTGAGTAAAATTAGTGTTTTTATTTACGATTTAAGATTTTATTTTGTTGTGTTCTAGAAAGAACCTTCAAAATCCGAATATCATAATTTATGGTGACAGCAATTCTCTTCAGTCTTCGAACTTCGACAAATCGAAGCCGGTAAAATTAATTGTTCATGGTTGGACAGATGACGGTAATGGTGTTTACGCCAAGGAGCTAAGAGATGGTAATGTTTTTTTTTTATCATGCATCTAAAAATTTAAGAAATTCGTTGTGAAGTAACCAGAATTTCCAAACACACATTAGAAGGCATATCGCTTACTCCTTTCAACAATGTCATAAATAAAATACAACCTCTTTTTCAGGAGAGCGTTTTAAAAATTTTAAAATATAATATAATAAGTATGTGTTATGTTACAAATAAATATCCAGCCACTTATTGAATTTTTTACTATGCAACAGTTTTTTTTAGGAAAAACCTGAATGTTTTCTCGCTATTTGAAAAATATTTAGTATATTTAAAAAATAATTTAACAATACCTTTTCTTCAAAATGCAAAAAAAAACACTTTCTGCCACGAAGCGGGTGAATATTAAGTTAAAATATGCCGCTTTTCTTCCGCATTTCATGCGGAAGGCGAGTTTTTCAGTCCTCAGTCTGCCAATCGTCATTTGCAGGAGACTGTAATCACAATTGCTAAAAATTGTATCATTGTAGCGGTAGACTGTATTTTTTTGCTTTTTACACATATTGCGACATTTAAGATTTATAGTGACATCTGTTGAATTTTCATTGGAGTTTTATTTAAAAATATAACCCTAGGCTATCCCACTCTTACCAATGCTACTATTTCTTACCTCTTTTTATATTAAAATTACTCTTAGTTTATATTATTATTCATAAAAAAATACATCCTAATAATGAAAATGAGTGTGATTGTGGGATTGAAAATGTTTCAATAATTTATATAATATCTATAAGTGTTTCAAGAAAAGTAATGAGATGGGTTTTAGATGGATATGTGCCGTTATTTTACTCAATACTTCAATTCTGTTCAAACTCTTATCCGCAACCCAACGGTGAATAGGTAACTGCATCATATAAATGCAGTGTTATCTTGATCGTTTACACAAAAAGGTGATTAGCCCTCCGCTTCTGGTACCAGTCCAGGGTAATATTGAATGAATATTAGTGTGAATAAAATCACTTGTATCCATTTGACTCCCCCGGTGTATCGAACCCGGGACCTCTAGAACGGTAGCCGAGCGTGCTGACCATTACTCTAAGGAGACAGATATACTTTTTTCTTATAATTCAATATTCCCAGCGTATATTTGTCTTTCTCGAAATAATAATAATATCTTCTTCTTCTTCTTCTTCTTCTTCTTTTTCTGCTTGGTTTAGGCCTTGTGGCCTGTTTTTAAGAGGGATCCATATTGTTATAATAATATGATTTTCATATTCAAACTTATTTAATTTAATTGCATATTCCGTTTTTCAGCTTTCCTCGACGTTTTGGACGTTAATGTGATAGTAGTCGACTGGAGTAAAGGTTCCAGTGGGTCGTATACCGTGTCTGTTACAAATGTTGCACCCACTGGTGAATATTTAGGCAAGGTCATAGATTGGCTACTTGGTGAAGGAGTAACTCTCAGCAATGTTCATCTCGTCGGACATAGTCTCGGAGCTCATGTGGTGGGCAGAATGGGCAGATCAGTGACCAAGGGAAAAGTGGCTTATATAACAGGTACGTAAACTGAACATTTTCTTTAAAAAAAAAGTTTGATTCAAAGAAAGCTATTGCAGAACTAATCTTCTCCAATACATAATTAATACGATGGTATCATGCTATCTCACGCGTCTTTATAAATGAAGATGATAAAGAAAATATTTTTATGAAATGTTGTGTGTCCAGAAACAACATTTTGAGTGTGTCTAAATTATCTGGTCAAATTATGAGCTAAAATAATAAAATGAAAAATATGTTTATTGTCGTTTTTCACGTATGCGATTATAATCCAGGGTTCGGACCTCACATACAAATATAAGAGTATCTGCTCGATAAAAAAACTTCTTTGTCTCACCACCAGATGCATTAGTGAACTCTTAAGAATTTGAGTAGTGTAGTTATCAATCATGGGTAGAATTGGTGAATGTTACACGTGTGTAAAGTGATCACTTAAACCAGCCAATGCCCAGATTCCATAATCTTTTTAATCTATGTTGAGATGTCTTAAAATAATATTGCTTGTCCAGGATTGGATCCGGCTTTTCCTTTGTGGGGAAACAATACTCAAAGAATCCGACCATCAGACGGTGCCTATGTGGAAATTATCCATACGCATGGAGGAATATCAGGACTTAATGACCCTGTCGGTCATAATGATTTCTATCCCAATGGAGGAGTGAGTCAACCAGGATGCTCCACTATTGACATTGCTTGCCATCACGCCAAAGCCTGGCAATACTTTGGCGATTCTATCGATCATACTAAGTTCAAAGCGATGCAGTGCAAGGACTTTCAGGAAATCTCCGATGGTGTTTGTTCCAATTTGAGCACTCTTTATATGGGCGGATCTACAGCGAAACCCGCGTAAGTTTTTTATTCGATGGAATAACGTTTTACTGATTTTTTTGTTTGGTTAATGATTTAGTTATTTCATCTAGATATACTGTGCCATCGTTTATACTTCTTGCCAACAAAATATTGGATTGAATTACACTCTCGGAAACAATTGATGCTTAGAACATATATACTCTTGATTTTTAATTGTTATATGTTATAATCGTTATTTTTTTTCTGTTTGATTCGTTAACATATTATTGCAAATGTATGTTGTATTGTATTTAATTGTTATCATTGCTTTTTCAGAGTGGGGATTTTTTATCTTCAAACTAATAAGGATAAACCATATTACCAAGGATAAATAATCAAAAAAGCTTTCAAGACATTTTTATCAAAACGTGTAACAGTATATATTTTTACCAAAGTTCCATTACTTTTGCAGGAACAAATCGAAAGTTGAAGTTAAGTGGAAGATGTCGATTTTTGAGCATTTTGCTTGATATTCAATAATTCTTTGTGACCTGTATGTAGGTATAACAGACATTTACGACAGTGTATTATGTATAACTTTGGTTTGTTAAATTATATAGTGAAATGAATCAAATCAGTTTTCATCAATAAAATGCGAATGAATGTGGGGGTGAAAAAAAATGAATAAAAAATAATTAAGTTTTTTTTAATTTTTATTATCAACTAATTGTAAATTTGAGTATTACGCAATACAGTCTATTTGACAGAAGACGTTGTTTGATACAGTTTAGTAAATCAAGTTTAGTTTAATTAAAATTAATATTAAATACATAAATATTTCCTTATAACATTATAAGGTATTAGCTTCTCTGACAACAAAATTTGAAGGATGCAGTGCATTTTTTCCCAATATCATTACCATAAAACATTTTCTCATGAAATATATTCAAATGCATTTAAACCCCGATGAAAAAGATCATACTGCATTTTCCTTATTAAAACCAATCAAATCGATAATATTTAATTCATAATTCTCATTCCAAGAAGTATGGCCATTCAGCACTAGTATTCAAAGCGAATATTCCCATTCTGAAACAAAAAAATTAAAATATTGTATAATATTGTTCTTATTGGAATTTTAATTTAATTAATATTTATTGTCATGTGTTTTTATTAGCAGTTGTAAATATTATAAAATATGAAATTGTGTTCATTAATTACCCATATCAGTTTTATTTTTTAAAAACATCTGGAAGTCTCCAACGCTAATGGGCAAGGTTCCATACTGATATAGTTTATTTTCATATAGATTTGAGTAAGCTTTTTTTTACCTTTACAGAATTATTGTACATATTAAGAGACATAAAATTAAATATTTATGACGTTAATTATGTCACCTGTTATTTTATTCACAACATCTAAGTAAGGTAAGGATCTAACATACATTTTAAAGGGTCTCTGCTCAGTAAAAAAAACTTACTTAAATCAGCCATAGATACTATTGCGAACATGAAGCGATATACTGTATTTAAGAGTTACAAGAATTGAGTAGCGTGGTTGTGAATCATGGTTATAATTGTGAATGTTACACGAGTATAAAGTGATCAGTGAAACTAACCCAAGAACGTTTGTAGCCCCTGTAAATAATTCAAATCACTAAAAACCGTTATCCGCACCCAATGGTGCGTAAGCCACTGCATTATATAAACGCAGTGTGATCTTTCTTGATCGTTAACAAATTAAGGAAAGGTGATCAGTCCTCCGCTTTTGGTACCAGTCCATTGGTCCATATTGAATAAATATTATACTGAATAAATCATGTATTTTAAATTTATTTGATCCCACCCGAGAATTGAATCCGGGATCTATAGTAGGTACGGCAGCCGAGCGTGCCGACTATTGCACTACGGATGCGGACTACAAATACTAAGACTTCCATATTCTGCTCCATCTAAAAAAAAATGACAAAATTTGAAGTGAAATTAGAGTTGTGGACTTACTCTGGTTTAATTTTAGATCCACCAAGATAAAGTTGCTCTTCTCCTGTGCAGCTCTCCACTCCTTCAATGGCATCTTCTTTAGTATCGCACTGTTTGCCGAGGAAGTTCTCGTTTTCGAGAGAACTGGCGAAGTACTCCCTCGACCTTTCGTGGGAACACAGCAGCACTGAATCGCATCCCGGCATTGGATGTTTCCCCGTGTTTGGGTAGAAGTCATTATGGCCGACCGGGTCCACCATCCCCATGAGACCGGCACTAGTGTGGATGACCTCCACGTATTTGGCATCGGTCTTCCTGATTCTCGGACTGTTTGAATGCCATGCTGGATGAGCAGGATCTAAAGCTGGAATTTAAATAATAATAAAAAAAATATTTTATGACATCTCAACATAATTAAAGACGAATATGGAAGTCTGGGCATTTACGGGGCTTACGACTTTTTTTCCGTAAATGCCCAAACTTCCATATTTTTCTTCATCTATGTTGAGATGTCAAAAAATAACATGAAAAATAACTTCTATAATTGGATATAATCCATATTTGCGAACAAATATTTGGACATACTCAAAATGAACATAAAAAATAATTTTAAAGGATCTCCAAAAAAACTAACTAAAATCAACCATACGAGATCCTGCCTCGAATTTGCACATTATCAGCTACGTATGAATCAAAACATATATACATGATGGAAAAGTGATCTAGTCTCTGCTTCAAGGGCCAGTGCACGGTAAAATTTAATAAATGTTCGAGTGAAAAATTACCTATCTATTTGACCCCCCATAGGAATCGAACCCGGGACCTCCAGTACGATAGTACTGACACACACACTACGAAGGTGGATTAAAGTAAATGTTACATATGTAAAAAATTATCATTGAAACTAGCTGATAACATGTAAATATCCAAACTTCTATATTTTTCTTCATCTACATACGTAGAGATGATAAAATGTGTAAATAAAGGATAACTTAAAATAGGTTGTAATGTTTTTTTTATTAAATACATAAAATAAATTAAGAAGTCAAGAATGTAAATATGTTTTTTTTTGTAATATTTTATGATTTAAATGCAAAATTTCTGTTTTTCTTACATGTAACATACTCAACCTGGCCGCGAGTACACGACCTAGCTGCGATTCCAACCAACTGCCCTCCGAGGCTGTGTCCGATCAGATGGATATCTCTGAACGCAATCCCCACCGTATTGAGCCAATCCACGAAGCCTCCAACACTGGATCCTGCCAGGATAACGTTCTGGACGGCCTCCAGGTATCCAACTTTGGATCCGACTGACCAATCCACCGTTATCATATTTACATCCTCGGCCTTTAAAAATGCTGCAGCAATAAAAAATTGTTGCATATATAAAATTAATACATAAGGTTTGAAAATTATTTTTGATCTATTTACTCTTCTAGAGGCTTTTCTGCAGGTAGGATAGTAAGAATAGGGAATATAAATGTGAAAAATACATCACGAATACCCAGATCAATTGAAAATAAATATTTCTTGATTTTATTTTGCTATAGATGGGAATCGAGCCCGCGACATAAAATTTGCAGTCGAGCGTATACCCAACAACACCAAGGCGCCTGTTTATAAAATAAAAGAAATTTAGAGGTACTGACAAAAAAAGTATGTACAGTAAAACCAAGATATAACGGACTAATTTAGGAGGGGGAGGTGTCCGTTAAGGCTAAAAGTCTGTTCTAAAAAAAGGATTAAATCAGCTTTTTTTGAAAATATAATCATTTTATTAAGAAATAATTAAATAAAATAAAACACTAACAATATTATATTTATTGTCTTCGGACACTCGTCGTGAAGTGACGTTGCTGTTTGGTATCGCCGCGCTTGCTTTAAAAAAGGAATGAAGTTTTATTTGCACTTCAAGTTAGCTGTTTTTTTATTCAAAATCAACTCTCTTAAATTACGAAAATGCGTATAATAAAGTAAAACTTCGTTATTTGACGAATAGTCATTAATTTGAATGTTATATCCGAAGTTCGTTAAACAGAGGTACGTTATATCAAGATTTTACTATATTTGATTTAGTGTGGCGTTCTACGCCTACGAGGAAACGGTGTGATGGCTAGCTATTTTTTAAGAAGTACGTATTTACCTTCAGTAATCAACGTATTTGTTCCAGAATTCAAGTCTTCCGTCCAGCCATGTATTGTGAATTTCACAGGTTTATTAAAATCAAAATTTGAATTTTCTAAACTTTCCAATTCTCCTTTCTTAATAACCTGACCTTCATATGGATTGTCTCTAAAAATATGTTTTTACTCAATTAATAATGGTAGGTATAAGAGATGAAAGCCAAAAATTATAATTTTTCTAACCAGAAATGTTAGTACCTACGGGTATTGATAGCGAGTATGCAATCCCGAGTTCCTCAACATTGCTGTGATTCTCTCCATTACATTCTTTAAATATTGCTTCATTTCGATACATTCCTTTATTTTTAAATCTTCTTCTGAAAATTTATATGCTCCAGATTTTATTCTACAATGCTGAATTTTTACTACCGTCTAATTGTATTAATTGGTTATTAGGTATTATTGTTATTGTTTTTATAAATAATTTTTCTTTTCTAATAAATAATAAACAATGAAATAAAACATACAATAAATTAGATGGGAAAAATAATTTCTGAAATAGATAGAGCTAGAATAAATAAAAATGAATTATTGTTATTTAGCTTTTTTGAAGAATATGAAAATTCTATTAACATTTATATCGATAATATTTTTATTTAAAAAAATAATTATTAAAGATTCAGAGAAAAGATGCATTATTTTTGTTGTTTGTGATTTTGATATGCCAAACATTAAACAATTATTGCAGCAGAGTTGTACGTTGCTGGATACAAAAGTTACCTCGATTATTTATAACTCACCTCGTATAAAGAAAATATATTATTTCTTCTTCAGGGTCGAATCTAGAAGTTGGAGGAGAATCGTCTAACAAATCCACATGATGCATGACTCCATTTCCATCTGGTATCCACACATATCTGTCACCGTATTCATAAACGTGTAGTGCCAACGAGCTACCTATAAAATTATTAAAAATAATGAATATTTATTTATTAAGTACATTTTTTAAAATAACAAGTAATTGCTCGCTTGTTAAGAGACAAAAGTTCAGATACTACATATTACATAAACTCCCAGTCAAATTTTTTTTAATTTTTAAAGAAAAAATTAAGTTCGTGGGTTCGATTACGTTATATTTTAGAGGGAATAACATGGACACTTAGATACTTGGAGTATTTTTTTTGACAGTTAAAAACTAGTCTTACCGGCTGATACCGCACACAGTATTCCACACAAAATTAGGAAGTCTTTCATTTTAATAAATTATAATGTAGCTTCCCAAAGGCATTTCTTTTATACAATATATTTGATTACGTAAAATTAATCTTGATTAGATATCAACGAGGTTCCTCATCTTGTCTGTCAACCCTTTAAACGCCAAGAATCTGTATATTTTGTTTTCACAATTTATCAAAGGTTTTTTTTACTCGATTGATGACTGTTAATGGTATTTATGTACATATATTTATTATACAAATAAGACGGTGAAAGTCAGCAAGCTTTGTTAGTAAAACATTCTCTAATATTTTGCTTCAGCGCATGTTTAAAAATGTACGACTCTAATAATATTATAATAAAATATCATTAAATATTATATAAATAAGTGGTAAAGTAGACACTTTGTGTGAAGTACAAATTATAAATACAACAATAGTGTTTTAACACTTGAGTATTATATTGTTACGACCCGTTTTGGAAGCTATAGATGCTTCCATCTACGGGTTTAAATATAAACTATAAGAGTTTATACTCAGATCCATAGATAAAGTATTTTTAGCTCCTGAAATAAGTCGTAAAATATTTTTTTAAATAAACAAGTGGTTTATTTAGAATTGAATCACATCTTACTCCACAGTGGACACCGAAACAAAAAAAACAATAGGAATACTCGTTACGTTAAAAAAATCCTTAAAGCATATTTTTTATTTAAAATAATGAATTTATGAAGTATATGATCAATAAAGGTTGGCATTTTTTTTTCAAGGTTTATATCATAATAACGATAAATTATAAAATAAACAATTTATCTCTTAAATTAGTTTGATGACTGATAAATAAGTATTTTTAAATAATTTCAATTTCAACCAGTATTTAATGGATCACCAAAGAACGGATGACTGATTATTTAGATAAATGATGGACATCCTGCTGATTATATTCATCTCTTACTAGAAACAATGTGTTTTATCGATAAGTACCAACGTGTATATCGCTCACTCCTTTCAAGAACGTCATAAATCAAAATACTTGATTTTTCAGGAGAACGTTTTTAAAGTTTAAAAATATAATACAATGTATTAAAAATAAATATCAAGCCACTTATTGAACTTTTTACTTTGCAACACATCTTTTTAAGTAAAACCGGAAGGTTTTTTCTCCATTTGAAAAATATCAAGTATATTTTAAAAAATAATTAAACAATACCTTTTTTTCAAAATACAAAAACAACACTTTCTGCCCTGTAGCGGGTAAATATTAAGTTAAAAATATGCCTCTTTTGCTGGGATATAGTACATTTTTTGGGCATTCCGAAAACATGCACAACTGAAAATTGACGATTTTTGATTTATGACGTTCTTGAAAGGAGTGAGCGATATGTTTAATCAGTAAATTGTTATATCTTAATGCGGTAGTGATCAGTGACGAAATTATTTTAACACAAAATTCATACAACAGAATCGTCATTTAAAATAAATGAAGACTTTAAAAATCACACAGTTATGTCGTGAAATACGCGTCTTTGTATCACGTAGTGATTGCCTTATCTATCATTCCTTTGTTTTATTGATCTTATTGTTTTTGATAAATATGTATTATATAAGCTTTTGATACAAAAGATAGATGTATTTAAACAGATTTTAGATACATTTTAGACGTCATTAACATACGTATCTCAACACTTTGTATGAATACATGATAGTTAATTCACATATGTTTTTGGGACCATACTATTAATAATGATTCCATAAACTTGATTTACAGACTTTTTTTGTATTTATTACAATTTTAATATAGTTCATTGAATACAAAATTTTGAGTGTGTCCAAATACTTGTTCACAAAATCTGGATTATCTCTAATTACAGGAGTTATTATAAGAGTTTCTGCTTAGTAAAAAGCTTCTTTACATCTCACCAATAGAAATTTCAAGTGGAGTTCTAGTGATTCAAGAACAAAGTTTCTAAATTGGTTCATATATTGTATATAGAACTTCGAAGAATTTGAGATGTGTGGTTGTCATTAATGGGTAGAATTGGTGAATGTTACACGTGTGTAAAGTGATCACTTAAATCAGCCTATGATGGTCGTCAGCCCCGTAAACGCCCAGACTTCCATATTCTTCTTCATCTTTGATATGTCAAAAAATAGTTCATTGACATTACAAAAAAATATTTATTTTTTTATGAATAATACAAAATGGGATGGAGGAACAAAAATTAAATAGAGTGGCGAACAAGAACTGGACCGTCAACCAGCGAGATGGACAGATGACATAGCCAAAATTGCAGGAAAGGAGTGATCGAGGAAGGTAAGGAGTAACAGGCAGTGAAGGAAACCTTCACCCTGCAGTCGGTGGATGCGGGTTGAAGACTCAAAATAAAATACTGTTTTCATTCACAAAAATATTAATTTATATTTCTTTCTTACCGATGATCTATTAATTAATGACAAAAATTATATATTTTTTTAAAGAGTCTGGTAGTATGGTTTATTTGCATTGGTATTGAAGGCGAATATTCCCATTCTGAAAAAAATAAAAATATTTATTTTAGTTTAAGAATAAGTGTTATTAAAAAAAAAATAATGTATGAGAGTACTCGAAAGTGTTTAGTGATTAACTAATAAAGCTAATCCTTATCTACATCTCTTCAAATTTTCTTTTTTTTTCTTTCGCCGTTTCTTTTCATTATTTTTATTTTTATTTGTTTGATGTTTATTGTTTTAATTTTCCGCCTCCGTAGTGTAATGGTTAGCACGCTCGGCTAACGTTATGGAGGTCCCGGGTTCGATACCCAAGGGGGGTAAAATAAATATAAGTGATTTTTTCACTGTCATATTTATTCAATATTACCCTGGACTGGTACCTGAAGCGGAGGGCTGATCACCTTTCCTTCATGTGTAAACCATCAAGATAACACTGCGTTTATATGATGCAGTGCCCTATGCACCATTGGGGTGCGGATAAGGGTTTTATTATAATATTATGTTTTAATTTTATTTTATAAAAAAAATGTTGTAAAACACATATGGCTGACTAAGTATTGCACCCACCACTTAGTCAAGCTGGAATAAATATTTATTATTATTATTATTTGAATGCCAAAACTATGTTTAAAAGAATATTTATTTTCCCATTCAATAATAAACGTATTTTTGACTATCTAAGAAAATTAAAAAAATATCGCAAAGTCTTTCTTTTTAAAAATAATAAAATAAATGTAAATAAACTTACTCTGGTTTTATTTTTGATCCTCCCATATACAACGTCCTAGTTCCCGTACATTTCGCTACTCCACCGGTCGCCTCGATCACAGATTTGCACTCTTTCCCAACAAAATATTGATTTTCCAAGGAATTAGCAAAGTACTCTCTGGATCTTTCGTGGGAACAAAACATGTCAGTACCGCATCCCGGCATTGGGGGGGTTCCTGAATTAGGGTAGAAGTCATTGTGGCCCACTGCGTCAATCAACCCGAGGACACCAACACAGCTATGAATAACCTCAACGTATTTGCCATCGGTTTTCCTAACTCTTTCGGACGTTGCCGTCCAGTTGGGGAAAGCTGGATCCAAAGCTAAAATGAGGAAGAGAAAAATATAAAATATGAATACATAAAAACATTTTGAGTGTGTCCAAATACTTGTTCACGGAATCTGGATTATCTCCAATTACAGGAGTCATTTTCATATTATTTTTGACATTCATCAAAGATGAAGAAGAATATGGAAGTCTAAGAAGAACAAGGTTTCTAAATTGGTTCATATATAAAGAATTTCTAAGAATTTGAGTCGTGTGGTTGTCAATAATGGGTAGAATTGGTGAATATTACACGTGTGTAAAGTGATCACTTAAACCAGCCTATGACGGTCGTCAGCCCCGTAAATGCTCAGACTTCCATATTCTTCTTCATCTTTGATGAGATGTCAAAAATAATATGAATATATAAACAAAAATAGTAAGTCTCTTGACTTTGCGTCGTATGTCTACCGCCAGAGCTTTCTCCATAATTTAAAATACATCCCAGTGGATCTTTTTTTATAAAGTCTATGATTTTTTGCATATAAGAGTATAAAAATATATTAATTGATGTTAACTTGTGTTTTTGCCACACAAAATTAAATTATAGTAACACAAAGAGTAAATCCACTCACGAGTAGGCATAGGCTATGAAACTTTTAAAGTTAAAGCCTGAGTAGGGACATGATAAGCGGTGTTGCATAACATGATAGCTAGATTTCAGAGTCACTTGGACGTTAGGTATTTCATAAAAAAATTATTTCAAATGGTCAAAAGTCAAAAATTTCTAAGGGCTAGCCTTATTGTGAAAATAGTTCATCAATAATATCATTCCGTCATGAATGACGTCATGATTTTTGTATTTTTTTTATAAATTTAGCAATGCTGGTCCAAGTCGATGTTGTGCATTTCTAAGAATTTCTATCCGAATGAACCACATGTACTGATTTTTGTAAAAAATTCAAAAATACATATTTTAGGAAATAAAATATTTTTTCCTTACAGGTAATGTATTCAACTTTTCCACGTTGGCAAGATCTCCCAGTAACGCCGACGAGATGTCCTCCGAGGCTGTGACCGATCAGATGAATATTGGCGAAGCTTACTCCTTGGGTATTGATCCAATCCACGAAACCAGCAACACTGGGACCTGCTGCGATGACATTAGTACAAGCGTCCAGGTAATCCACTTTGGAACCAACGGACCAATCCACGGTGATCATATTTACGTCCATGATAGCCAAAAAAGCTGAAATGAAAAATATGCTTTAATTCACAAGTTCCAAAACATTTTCAGTCTGGTGCCTCCCTATCAAAAGAAAATCTCCAAAAGTATTATTGATTTTTTTTTATGTTTTGTGCAAAAAACAGCTTTTAAAAGCAAAAAATATTACAACCTTTTTAGTTTGTTTTGGGTTGGTTAGAAAATACTGTTGTACACATATTGCATTAGAAAAATAATAATCAAAATTTTCTGCAGCATTGGAATTTTGATTAAATGTAAGTACTATTGTTCTACCCTTTGAAAAAAGAAGGAATAAAATATATTATTTACTCGTGAGCAATTTTATGTCTCTTCAGGCAAATTCTTATGATCTGCAAAAGGTTTCTAAATCACTTACAAGGGTGAGCTCACTCTGTTATATGTAATAGGGTGAAGGCTCACTCTGTTAGAGCCCAATTTGAGAATGAATTTTCTAATTAGTAAAGTTATTGAGATTGCATTATGGATTATCAAGTTTTATTATTTAACCTACCTTCAGTTATAACTATGTTGGTTCCGGAGGTTCTATCTTCTGTCCAGCCATGAATAGTAAATTTAACAGGTTTACTGGCATCGAAATTGGAATTTTGTAGACTCTGCAGGTCTCCTTTTTTGATTACCTGTCCCACAGTTGGATTTTTCCTGAAACATTTTTAAGTATCATAAATTTACTAATATAACTTTGAATCATTGGAAGAATGTTAACTTTGATATTTTTCATACACGTTGAGATATAAATAAAATAACCTTGCAACATTTTTTTGGGTGTATCTGAAACCTTGTTCACAAATCTGGGTTTCCCGACTTAGAAGTTATTTTAACATTTTTTTAACATGGTCAAAATAGTAGTATCTGGAAAAAAAGTTATGTCTAGCTCTGTCTCCTAATACATATAAGTGAATGATTCGGAAGGATTAAGCCAACTAATTTTTTTGACATCTCAAAAAAGATGAAGAAGAATATGGAAAACTGGATATTTCCAAGGCTTATGACCTGTCATAGGCTAGTTCATTGGTCACTTTATACACTTGTAACATTTACCATTGTACCCATTATTGACACAACCTCACAACTTTTTACGATATTTGTATAAGTAACAAAAAAAAAGATTGTGTGTGGTTGTCAGTCATGTGTAGAATCGTGAATAGTGCACATGTATAAAGTAATCACTTAACAAGCATATGACAAGTCATAAGAGCTGGAAATACTTATACTACCATATTCTTCTGTATTTATGTTCAAATATGTATCAAAATGTAAGAAATACTGTTTTTAAATATTCTAAATAAATAAATTTTAATTGGAATTTAAAAAAATCTATTCCGAAAAAAAAGTTTTAAAATGTCTAACATCCATACCTCGTAAATAATAGATACACAATATCAGCATCTGGAGTAAACCTATTAGTTTCGGATGGTTTCGCTTGAAGATCTATATAGTGCATGTTACCCTGGCCATCAGGTATCCAATGGAATCTGGGATGGTTTTCTTCATCTTCGATGGACGAAGAAGCTGAAATAACTTGAGTGTAAATTATAACAAAAAAATTGTTCACAAATCTTGGTACCAAAAATGTTGACGGAGGGACACAAAACCAAAAGTTAAGGCAACGCTTTCTAATGATAGTTCTATCATGACGGATTACAAAGCTTGTTGCACGATATGACGAGTATCTTCATATTGGTGGTAAGTATGTGAAAAAGTAAATAAAATGTGGTTTTACATGTAAAAAAAATAATTTCTAATGTTTAATGTTTTTGACAGCTTTTGAAGGTATAAAACTGTACAACTCTCTCTAGTTTGTTTTGGGGTGGTTGGAAGATATTGTTGTCATTTTACATACGTATTGCATAAGGAGTATAATCAATAAATGTTTAGGAAACATTGGAGTCTTGATTAAATGTGGGTGTGTGTGTTTAAATAATGTTTTTTTCTAACGTGACACAAAATTTTATGTATAAATATAACCTATACGTGATTTAAAAACACCATAAAAATAAATATTTTTCACCATTCTGTTTTCCATCAAATTCTCACCTGAGTTATTACTTTGCAATAGACACAATGCATTTTGAGATAAGTCGAGTGATATGGAACGTTAAACAAGTGATCATTACAGCAAGTCGTTGATTTGTCGTAAACCCTGCTTAAAACGAAGACTTCGATATTCCTTTTCCATAAGTTTTATGTGTTTGTGAAACGTAGTTGGGGATAATTGAAATATGTATGTAGGTACTTGCACACTTAAGTATATACAAAACGAAAGATAGAAATTAATTAATTTATACCAATAATCTATACAAATACCTTACACGCTTAGACAGGAAAAAGCGTGTTTAGTAAAATGTTTTTTTTTAAATTTTATTTATTAATATAAAATAAATTAATTCAAAATAAAAAATCTTACCAACCAATGAAGCGATAACAAAACACAAAGCAATGACGTTTCTCATTGTGAAATTTTAAATGAAATAAATAAGTTCGTATGCTGAAATTTCTTTTATAATATTTTAAAAATATTATCTTTGAATAATCTGTAATAATTGTTTCAATTTGACCCTTTACGATACATTTCAATTAATAAAATAAAATTTATAATTTAAATCATTTAAATAATTTTAATCACGTCAACGTGAGAACGTTGAATTTAATGAATTGTTATTTCCGTCATTAATTTGATATTTGAAAAGTAATGTTTACGATACGACAAAAATGTGAAATGTGAGCAAAATACAAGAAACAAAAGACGTACGGTTGAATGACATAAGTTTGATAAGGGTTTAATAATATTTAAGTAAAATGAAGTTCTATTTTTCATAGGCTCAATAATAAAGGAGATTTTTTAAATGAGTAAATACTACATTGATAAGTAAACTCGACTATATTAACAAAATATTGTTAGTTCATCCAATTTACTTGCGCAAATGCATGTAATGGGTTCCTTCTAAATTAGATGTTTGATAACTTATTTATTTAGTCCCTCAAAAAAGTTTCATTTAATTTGGAAGGTTGATTGATTATAGTTAATTCCCATTTAATCAATTACTGTAAGAATTAATAATTGATTATTAAGATAAAAATGTGATGTTTACTAATTGATTTACCATTTAAAGAAATATTGGAAAAAATCGGGAATGGAAATATTATTTCAAGCATGATAAAAATACAGTTGTTACATAATACCTAAATTATTTGATTTGATTTTTGCGGATCGCGTGATGCTTTTTGAAATTTCCATGATCCCCAATTATTACTTAATATCCACTTTTCTTTATAAACAAATCCCTAGACGAATTACCTTCCCCACAGTTAATCAATGAAATATCTGAAAGTACGCAAGGTGATTTTTAAAAACCCAACACCAGATTTAATCGTATATGTATATAATTTTTATGTGACGTTTATTGCGTAGTCGCATTATTACACGAATATGAGAAGAAAAAAAAACAAACACACGTTTAGTTTCCAAGGCATCAACACTTGCTAGTTATAACTATAGCATCGATGACGTGTATGATAGGGGGTAATAAACGGTGTAGGTTCAAACAAGGTAAATACTCGCATTATGACGTATCTCTCTATCTCTATCCTTCCCCGCGCTCTACCCTACCAAAATTAATAAAAATTCAACTTGTTTACAAGTTGATTGACATAATATCAATATAAACGTGTGATCCGATACATAATTATAAATGATTGACGTATACTAAAAATGCTACAAGTCCATTTGTGACTGATATTTTTCTGGACAACAAAAATTTTTGTAAAATTTTGGAGTAAAATAAGTGAATTATATTAATAGTGTTAAACGAACAAAGCGAAGTTATTACATTGAGAAAAGAATAGTTGGATAAATGTTTTTTTTATAGATTCCACCCATAATGAATATCAATCTCCATTCAATATAAAATAATTTTACCATTAATTATCTTATACAAGGAAGTAGGTACATTAGTTAAGAAAGAAGGAGAAAGATAATGAAAAAGTAACTGTTTGTGGTACAGTTAAAAAAAGGTAGTTTTGTTGTTGTATAAAATAAAGCGAAAAACCTAGCTTTGGACGTGGAGAGGCGAAAACAGCACCATAGACAACGATAAAGCTTTTAAATTCAATATGTAATTTTATCAAACAAATGATTTTATTAAAATGAAGAAATATTTAAATATAATGGTTTATAAAAATAAATACTTGTAACGTTTTTAAGAGAATTGAAATAACAAAAATGTGAAAAAAATGATCAGAGGCCGGATTAGTGATTTTAATCATAGTGATAAAATTTCTATTGTAGATTTCGATGTTGTTTGTTTAGGAAGTCAATGATATTAATAATCATTGATTTGTGATGCGTATTAAGAATTTTTTCGTAGAAATTGTCGCTTTTTATTGACATTTTTATTGACCCTAGCAGATAAAAATACCTTTATTGTACGTCTTTTAGATAAAGAGTATAAAATACGCAGAAGCATTACATAAATTACCATATTTGAAAAACATTAGTGAGAGTAGTGTTTATACACAATACATTTAATAAAAATAAGCTGTTAAATTAAAATTTTTCTTTTAAAAAAATATTATTTAAAGTTTTGTGAATTCTAAAAAATGACTTTTCTCAGGTTAATTGCTTTCGCGTATTTGATCAGATTAACGGTCGCAGGTATTTATCTTTTTACAGTTTTACCTTTTTTTTCAATATTCATGTGTACTAACACGTTTGTTGAATAATAAACACACAAACATCTCTATCCTCTAGTTACCATCAGTAATCAGAAGACTTTGCACATATTGCTATAATGAATTAAAGATTTCATCTTATTTTTTTTGATATCTCATCAAAGATGAAGAAGAATATGGAAGTCTAGGCATTTACGGGGCTGAAGACCATCATAGGCTGGTTTAAGTGATCACTCTCCACACGTGTAACATTCTCTAATTCTAACCATTATTGACAACCACACTACTCAAATTCTTGGAATTTCTAAATATGTAAACCAAAAGTGGCATATATATGAACCAAAGTTCGATATATATGAACCATGTCAAAAAATAATAAGAAAAATAACTCCTATAATTGAAGATAATCCAAATTTGTAAACAAGTATTTGGACACACTTAAAATGTTGTAAACTAAAAATTCTTTAAATTATGTAGTAAGAGGTTTACTTCCGACTTTGCCCATATTGTCAGAAATAAGAAAAAGCTTGCTGTAATAGGGAATATTTAGCGAGTAAGAGAAGAGTGTTGTGTCGGGTTGTGGTCCCGTGGTTAGTGTCGGGGACTTTTGAGTCAGAGTTTCTGGGTTAGAATCTACTATACCACAATTTTATACCCATTTCTAATAATGAGCCGCTTAGGCTCACAGAAATAGTAAGAAATTGAAATATTTGTGTGAATAATAAAAACACAAATAATTCTCTTGTTTAATAATAAAAGAAGTAGCTTCTTTTACAAGACGGATCAAATAAAAAAGGAGGAAATGATTTCTTCTTATTACTTGATGATACGACGCTCAGCATTCAACACGAAGAAGAATAAGAAGGGAGAAGGGAAAACTATTGTAATACCGGTAAAATTAATTTCTTAATTTTTGTGTGTTTTTAGCGACTACCGACGGTTTAGTTTCGCTGTTGAGTTATAAAGAAGGCCAGAGATACTTCTATTTCCCCGATGGTAAAGGAGGATTACACTTGGTTGATATTGAAGAAAAAAAATTTGAGCCTAGGCTCAACATATTGAGAGATATCGACTTTTTACTTTATACCAGGTATATAATACACCCATTTAGATTTTATTTTACATCTTTGTTTGCCATATTGTTTGGGTTACCGAAGTACATTGTTTTTAATCTGATTTTGACATGGATGGATATTTGTAAAATATCTACTTATGTGATATGAAATAACATTTACTAAGATTATTAATGTTAACACAGCTAGCTCCGAGAACTACAAATGTTCTCATCACGTAAAATAACATTCTGTTTATATTTTTACCTGCAGATGTGACCATCTATAGTTCTCGATACTAGCTATGATAACATTAATATAACTACTCAAAGGTGTTTTTTTTTCAGTTAAAAAAATATTCATTCCAAATCAATAAATAACGTTGGATTATTAGTAGATAGCAAACATTTTTAGTTGCATCGAAAAATTTAATTAAATTTGCATGCTGAATTTTTAATTGTAAATATTTTTTATCTTTAGGACGAATCCAAACAATCCATTTTATATTGAAAATGGAGATAGCACAATGATGGATATTTCGCCCTTTAAATTAGGAAAACCAATCAAAATCATTGCTCATGGTTGGTGGAGTGATGGATCCAGTGATATAAATACACTTCTGGTAAAATGTAAGTTCGTAACTATTGACCGTCAAAATAAAAGGGTTTTTTTATTAATCCCCATAAAATATAAAAGTTTCATAACTTATTGCTAACATATTCGCTATAAAATTAATATTTAAAGCATTTACTTTGTGGTTAGCCATTTTTACTTAATTCTCTTTTTAAATTTTTTTTTGTTAATATTTGTATACCATATATTAGGTGAGTGGTTATATACTTATATAACAAAATTTTTTGTAAAAAAATCAATAACTAACATGTTTATTCAATAAGTGCATATATTAATTTTCCAATAATGAAAACTGTCCAAATTTTTATTTTTATATGCTAATACTTATTGTTTAAAGCTTATCTTTATTACCTTATTTAATTTTACAATGCAAACACGATATCGAAAATACATATCAGAGATAGCAAAATACTCCACGAAACGTCACAACGAAAAAAAAATATGCATATTATAAAACATGTTTGAAACAAAGTAACATTTTTTTTAGAATTATAGATGAAATTAATATTTTTTATATGTCATAATAAGATTAAAAAGAGCATGATAACAAAATATTTTATACCTTGAAAAAAAAGGAAAATTATCATTTATTTTATGTTAAAACTAGTTTTTTCGTTTCTTTGAACGTAGATAATTTGACACCAAAACTTTATTCTTAAACTGTTTTTTTTTATCTTTGCAGCCTTTCTTGCAGTTCAAGACGTCAATATTATTTGCGTGGATTGGGGAAGGGGGTCAAATGGTCTTTATACAACAGCTGTTAAGAATGTTCCAAATGTAGGCAAGTACCTTGCAACATTAGTGGACTGGCTGATTGAGCAAGGCGCAGCTGCCAGTGATTTCCATCTTATGGGACATAGTCTAGGAGCTCATGTAGTTGCTATAGCGGCCAGGAACACCAAAAATCCGATTCCTATCCTAACAGGTCAGTTACGATTATTTAAGAAATAATAACTAAACGTTTTACAAAATATTCCTTAAACTTAAGTTTTAATTTTAAGTTTTATTTTCCTGTCAAACAAAGTTTATTGTATGAAATTATTAACAAACTTTACTTCTTACAAAATCGTAGATTTTCGATTTGTGCCATTTGAGTTCATATAAAATTTATCTTCAGCTTTTGACCCTGCCAATCCTCTATGGGGTGGCGAATCTGAAAGAATCCGGTCATCAGATGCCGACTATGTTGAGGTCATCCACACCAACGCCGGTTACCTGGGGCTAGAGCACCCCGTCGGACACAATGACTTCTACCCTAACGGAGGCTACTCTCAGCCAGGGTGCAGTTTCTTCAGCATAGGCTGCGCCCACTCCAGAGCCTACGAGTATTACGCGGACTCCCTGGACCATCCGGGGTTCGTGGCTCACCAGTGCAAAGACTATGAAGAGCTATCGGGAGGAAAGTGCTCAAATATTACCAACATATATATGGGAGGATGCCAGCTCAAACCACAGTAATAATTAATATTCTTTGTGTTTATTTTGAAAATTTATATCATGATTGACATAATTTACTAATTTTTTCTTTTTTTTTTCTTTTTCTAGCCTTGGAGTATTTTATTTGGAAACGAGAACGCAGTCTCCATTTTATTTGAATTGATTGTTTTTTTTACTAAATAACTCTACTTTTAGAGGCTTGTCTGCAGGTAGGATAGTAAGGATAGGGAAGGTAAATGTAAAAAACACATCACAAACACCCAGAATATAAATATTTAAGGTAATAATTATTTCTAGAATTAATTTTTTTACTGTCATTACGTCAATTCGTGTTTCTTATGTTGACGATGTTTTTTTTCTTCACTTTAAGTTACAAAAAAGTGACAAGTTATTAAGAAATATAAAAAATATGTATTACGACTTCATTCTATACCTAATTAGGATTTTGCATTTTAAATATTGAAACCCTATTTCAATGGGAAAATAATATTTTTTTATGAAAATCGCGTTAATGATACAATTAACATTATGTGGGTAGTCTGCTGATAATTCAATACATAAATATACACGGGCAGACTTACTTACGTTTTTATTTGTTGGCAAGTAACATATTTAATCTGTATATCAAATTGAAAGCAGATATCCACTGCTAAGTGGTTACAAAAAAAACAACTATTTATTTGTTTTTCTTTATTAGATAACCGATATATTTTTCAATTCTTTTAAACTTAATTAAATTAAATTTATATAAATTGACAGGTATCGTGGCGTGGTTGGGTAAACGCTCGAGTACAATACTGGCATCGCGAGCTTGTTTTTCCACTAATTGCAATATAAATTCATGATAGATTTATTTTCAATTCGGTTTTGTGATGTTTTTTTTTTCATTTACCTTCCCTATCCTCCTTATCTTACCTGCTGACAAGCCTCTAAAAATAAAGGCTTTGCAAGCTCTCCCTTATGTTTTTCAAGCATATTATATGATATATTATGATTAACACATGATTATTTTATAAAAGATTTGTTGTCAAATATCTGTTATTTTGATATATTGATAAAAAAAATATTACTAATGATATGAAATAAAAATTATGTACTTATGGTTTAATATTGGACTTAATTTTAAGGTATCTATTAAGTTAAATAAATTACTTTTTCACTAAACATTTGTATATTAATTATTGTTTCAGCATTCACTTTGTACATAATGAAATTAAAAAGAAAACACCGTTTATATTTAAATCTGCAGATAGAAGCATAGCTTCCGAAACTAGTCGTTAAATAAAATAAATTCATATAACTCAAGGGGTAAAAAACAAGTTTTTTTTAATCGTTGCGTAATTGAGATAAATGTTCTTGAGTTAACCGTATTTAAAAAAAAAATATATACATTAACATACCTAAAAAAGCGTATAAATATTATCATACTCTGAAACTTCATAAAGCTTCGTACCATATGTTGAGTTGGGATATGACAGAAAGAGCAAAAGGGAAATTAATAAATATTATATTTTGGATATATTCCCTCTGTTAAGGTAACTTTAAATGTTCATAAAACAGATAAAATAACTCTTGGAGGCTTACTGAATAATAATAAAAAAATATTTACATCATTTTGAGTGTGTCCAAATACTGGATTTTATCTGGTCAAATTATAAGCTTAAATAATAAAAATGAAAATGGTATTTTCTGGCGTCATACTAATGATAAATAAAAAGCTTCTTTACATCTCACCAATAGATGTCTCTAGTGAAGTTTTAGTGATTCAAGAACAAGGTTTCTAAATTGGTTCGTATATATAGAACTTCCAAGAATTTGAGTAGTGTGGTTGTCAATAATGGGTAGAATTGGTAAATGTTACGCGTGTGTAAAGTGATCACTTAAATCAGCCTGTGACGGTCGTCAGCCCCGTAAATGCCCAGACTTCCATATTCTTCTTCATCTTTGATGAGATGTCAAAAAATAATAAGAATAAATAATATATTTTTTGTATGTGTTTAGGGCATATAGTGATTTTCAATTTAGCTGATATTGACGTGCTAGTAGCGTGAGTATATCTGTACTCGCGACATGGCATGAGTATACCTGTTAACGAATGGAGAAAAAAAAATATAGTTATGTAATCAAAAACTTGGAAGATAAATACGATTAGATTACATATTTTTTGCTACAATGTTTTCAATTAATTTAATCAATATATTTTTAATTAATATTCATTCCGCAGAATAAACGCTGTGTAAAAAATTGTTTTCAAGTGAAATGAAGATTTTTATTTTATTTTTGTTAACAATCGGAGTTGCTACTACGTCAGGTAAAAATAATGTTTTATTTAACAATTTTTGAAAACTAACGCAAAATAGTATTCTTTATGTTACGACATATTTTATCTCCTGTCGTAGCATGACGGTATTTATTTACCCTGTTTGTTACGTGTTGAACAATTTTCTTCAATTATAGGTAGAGCACTCAACGATGAACCAAAATTCGACGAATTTGATGAACATATTGTGAGCGATGAGGAAATATTGAGGCAGAGCAGATTCGATCCTCAGACTGACATTAATTTGTACTTATACACAAGGTATTATAATTATTTTCATAAATATCTTTAAATCAACCAATAAAAGACTTGCGAAACTGGTTTAAACCTTTCACCAGTTTAAATTTTGAGGGCAGATAGAGGTTGCATATAATTCTAAACGAAAAAAAAAATAAAAGTATTAATAGGAGTTTTAAATTAACAAACAATTACAATCTTTTTTATAAATGTTTATGACTTCATAATTATTTTCCTTCATGACTTGAAATGTTTATTAATTAATTAGTTAGTTTATTAGTTTATTTTAGATTTTTAGCTCTATAAATATATGTTTATATATATATATATATATATATATATATATATATATATATATATATATATATATATATATATATATATATATATATATATATATATATATATATATATATATATATATATAAAATACATAGGTACATAAAAAGACACATATAATCTATAAGAAATTGGCATCGATTTCTGACCATGTAGAATGGTTTATGATGAGCTAATATGGTTATTTTATAAATATTGTAATATTGCAGAATTGTTGTTTACCTTGTCTTGGTAAACATTAATATTATTAACGAATTCATTGCGCTTTATTGAATAAACAATTAAATTTCATCTTCTGAAACAGCAAAAAATATACAATCTTTTAATTCCCACTGTAACATGGTATAAAACACATTTATTATGTATGAACAAAAAATTAATAAATAATGCTCAATTGACAGGAAAAACCCCACCAATCCTCAGATGATCATAAATGGAAATGAAAATAGTCTCGCTTCATCTAATTTTGATGCGACAAAGGATGTCAAAATTATAATGCATGGATGGAATAGCAATATGGAGCACAATATTAATGTACTTGTGACAGCGGGTAAAATAAAAACAACATATTTACAAATTAATAAATAATTATTTATAACTTTTTCGTCCACCATCGATCTTTTTCGATCACTAACGCGAGATCTTTATATCCTTCAGTATTCAAAAGAGCTTCTTGACCTTTTCAATCCCACTCCAGTCTCGTATATTTCAAACCAAGAACCGTCCGCCTTACTTATTTTTTGATTCTCAGAACCAACTGAAGTACTGAACAATTTTCAACATTTAGCTCGAAACTAAGATAAGTAACCTTTCGGCATTCGCTTATAATCAGTATTTCTCTACTGCAGCTTTCCCCGTCTAAAAAAATTAAGGAATATTATTTTTTCCTGACTCGCCTTAACCAAATAAATGCATCTTTGTATGTTAAATAATCCGGTTAGGATCTTGCATACATCTAAACAAAAGAGTAGGTACCTACTTAATAAAAGCTTTCTTGAACCAATCATAGATGCTGCCTTAATTTCAAACGTACAGCAACATGAGATTTGTGATACAAGTATAAGTTTTTTTAGTAGTTAGATGTCAATTATGGGCATAATAATCACTAAACCAACCCATACCAAGTTATAAACCTAGACATCTATATTTTTCTTCATGTATATTGCGATTTCTAAATGTTAAAATAACTTCTAAGTGGAGAAAACCCAGATTTCTGAACAAGGATTTGGCACACGGGAAATGAATAATAAAATATTACCATTTTCAGCATTCCTTAGGACCCTCGACGTTAACGTGATTTTCGTGGATTGGAGTGAAGGTGGAACAGGACTCTACAGCGTGGCAGTTGCCAATGTTCCAAGGACCGCTGCTTACGTTGCAAGTTTGGTGGACTGGCTTGTGATGCACGATGTTCTCATTCAGAACTTCCATATCATGGGCCACAGTCTGGGCGCTCACGTGGCTGGAATCGCAGGAAGAAGTATAGTCCTTGGAAAAATTCCATACATTACTGGTGTGTATATTTTGACAATACTTAGGTACTCACTCAGAAATATACATTTAAAATATTGGAGTGTGTTGGAAGTTAATTGAGAAGTATTCATTAATATATAAATTAAAATATCGTTCGAATCACATACTATAAAAACAAATAACACCGACGTTTCAAATTAATGCAATGTAAAGTTGGTTATTAATTACATGAAGGCAAGGTGATCAATCTTGCGGTTCAGGTTCTAGTCTAGGGTAATATTAAATAAATAATTAAGGGGTACATGTATTTTGACCCCCCTTGGAATTAAACAAGGAAACTTCAGCTTGGTTGCCAAGTACTTACGACTCATCGTTGGCTGGTTAACAGGGCGTTTTATCCTCATAAAAGCTAGTGTAAAAATAAATTTAAGAAATTACAATTTTTAACCATAGATATAGCTGACGAAGTAAAATAAAATTGAATTGAATTATAAAAACAACTTTCTAAAATATGGTATTCAATCATGAATTACGGAGTAATGTGGCAGTCAATCATGGTTCATTTTATATATTTAATATAATCATTTTATAAATTTTTTATGTCATTGTAAATTTCAGGCTTTGATCCAGCTCTTCCTTTATTCGATGAAGATAGTAACAGAATACGACCTTCCGATGCTGAATACGTGGAGATTATCCATTCCAATGCCGGAGAACTGGGATTAGTTGATGCTGTAAGAATATTTAAGACAATTTTTTTCAAAAAAGGTTATGAAACAAGTAATTGTTTTTTTCCCTGATAAATTTGTATAAAAAATTTGAATATGTGTTCCTGTATTAAATTTTAAAGAACGGGAATGTAAGTATAGTATGTTGCTCTTCGTAGTCTACATTTAGTTAATGTTAATAACTTAATCCGATTTACAGAGAAGTGCATTGTAATCCAACCTTTGATACAATTCAATGATTTATTGTATTCTTTTGCTTCAGGTATTAATTTAAGTTTCGCTTGGTAAATACCAGAATTTCTTAAAATCTTTTGTGACACCTGTTTAGATGCATTCCGTATCATTTTCAAACACCGACGTTTGAAAATGAGACGGATTGCATCGAAACATGTATCACAATAGATGTCAATAAATAGTGGTATTTGCCAAGTAAAAATAAAAATAAAAATTAATAGATCTTACTACTAAGTGACTGCCAAATCAGTAACCGAAATAAAAAAAAGCATTTAGTTCAAACTCTTATCTTGTACTTTTCCATGTTTTGAGATTGTAATGCTTCTTCTAAGATTTTGGGTTGATAATTTCAAAAATATTTAATTTCAGGTCGGACACAATGATTTCTATCCTAATGAAGGAACGTTCCAACCCGGATGCTTGATAAACTTCGCCTGCTCGCATTCTCGCTCTTATTTGTTTTTCGCCGATTCTCTTGACCATATTGGATTCATGGCTGATCAGTGTAGAACTGTCGAAGAAGCTATGTCAGGGAAGTGTGCCAAGCTGAGTAAACTGCACATGGGGGGTTCTAAACCAAAGCCTGCGTAAGTCTATAAAAAGGTTACTACTACTACCATCATCCTGTTTTCTCGCAAAGGTAGCCAGAGAGGATAGAACAACATACTCTTATGTCATGACATACGCTCCTAGTTTCCTACACATTCGTTAATGTCTCCGATTACGCAGACTTTTAACACCATCAGATTTTAGGTTCTGAATGATCGGATCGTGCCAAATCATCGTTCTATTCACCCACTCACATTCGCCAAATAAACGTTCTTAAACATTCTCTTACTGTCCATGTGCTCCATATGTCCATACCACCTTAAAGAACTCTCTTCATAATATTTTCAACTATCCTTAATTCAGCCTTACATTCTTTTTCCTCACTCCATTCACTATTCTACATTCACATTTTAGTTTTTTAGCTCTCATTATGGGTAGAATAGTGAATGTAACATAGTTCCAAAAGTGATCTTAAACCAGCCATTGCCTCGTCGTTGAGACTTTTAACTTATACTTGCATATTCTCTTCATTTAAAAGATGCTTCGTCTCTGTCGAAACAATTCTCTTTTTTTTTGTTTGCGTAACACATCTAATAAGTTAATTTTACTGAAATATTCTTGAAGTTTTGTACGTTTTATATATTTACCAAATAACAAATGTTAAAAACATTTTGTTATTTTTAATTTTTCTATGCAAATACACACTTGACAATGATTAATCGAACAAAAGAACAAATTATAAGTCATGCTCAAATTTTTGTTTTTTATTTGCAGAGTTGGGATATTCTACCTTGAAACCAATAGCAATTCTCCATATTGGAAAGGCTGAAAACTGCACCTTGTTTATGGCAAAATGCATCTCATAATGAATGATTATGTTGCAAAATTAAATTTGGTCACGAAAATATTTTGATGAAATAAACGAAATAATCAATTTATTTACGTGAGTTTTTATTTATACCTTTATAACCTGTACCAAAAATTCGGTTTAGAATATTATTATAAAAAAAAAAGCTTTGAGAAGAGAATTAAGAGGAAACAGACAGCATACCATAAAAATTTGGTATCAATACTCGTTAAATAAAAACAAAATATGGATTATATTTTTTTACGTTATAATTTCAAGTATACTAGCAAAATAATTTTTTATTTTATTTTTTCAATTTCACTGAAAATAAAGGAGAGTTGTAAAAATTCTTTTGTTGCTAAAACAGTGATATTTTGGTATGATAGTATCTGAATACAACAGATTACATCCACTTTAAAACAAATGATAGAGAATTATTGATAATTATTGAGTACGAACATCTATCTTTTTGCCATCATAATAAGATTTACGTCATAATCACGTCAGTTGTAATACCATATTTTTATTAAAGATAATATCGTGGTGATTATTTTAACCCATTTTTAAAAATTAAAATAAACCGAATGTAGTTTTCCTTTATATAAGTATTCACTTTGAAAAAATGTTTTTATAAAATATAAAACTAGTTAGGTACCGAGAAAAAAATCAATTAAAGATTATATTTCGATGTTGTTATTTTTATTTATTGATTTGGCGTTTAATTTGTAGAACTCCATTTAAATTTATGTATTAATTTTAAATCAAACACAGATTTTTTGAGTCTACTAAGTTGTATTTTATTAACAAAAACACACAGAAAATTATATTGTGACAATTGTTTCGCCTTGTTAGGGCATTATCAAATTAGGGAATGATTCGTTTGATAATGCCCTAACAAGGCGAAACAATTGTCACAATATAATTTTTTATGTGTTTTTGTTAATAAAATACAACTTAGTAGACTCAAAAAATCTGTGTTTGATTTAAAATTAATACATAAATTGTTATTTTTATATTATCTTGGAAAAAATAAACTGAATGTATTTTTTATCAGCTATAAATTTTCATTCTAAAATAAATCTGTCAATCCTTCTTATATGATTATTATTATTTTTTTAAATAAATTGTTATTGTAGATAAATGTCTTCATTATAAACTGTTATCATTTGAATTGTTTGTTAAGCCACTGATTTAATTTAAGAGATTAAAACAGTTTTATAGAGCACTGTGAACTACTAACTTAGTTTATGTTTTAAATTCAAAGCAAGAGTAAAATACAATTACAGTGCATAGATAAAAAATAAGTAAAAATGAAAGGAATTTTCCTTATTTTCTTCTTGGCATTAACTGGTGAGTAGAATATACATACTACACACATACATTTATCTT
Organism: Brachycentrus maculatus; assembly: GCF_059751285.1. NCBI lineage: Eukaryota > Metazoa > Arthropoda > Insecta > Trichoptera > Brachycentridae > Brachycentrus > Brachycentrus maculatus. The sequence continues at coordinate 770,809 of NW_028280843.1, forward strand.
GTTAAATAAATGATATTGAAAATATTAACGCATTTATTGGCGGCTCATAGGTATTATGTGCTTATAAAGAATCTATGGTTAAGTAAAACCATTTTTTTTAATGATTTCGTCTTTTTAACTTATTGTTAAAATAAAATAGTAAAGAAGTATACCGCAAAAAGAGATATCATGGTGAAAAAAATGTTTTTTTTCGAAAATTCCAAAAAATATCACTCAAATTTAAAGACATCGGAAGAATTATTTAGGGGGCCATCTATTTATTATCACTATTAGTACTTGATGACGATATTATTAAAGATTCACTCCCATTAAACAATTTATACAACTAAAAATATTTAAAAACACAAATAATTTTGTAAACGAAATGAATACTCAAATATCATGACGCCTCTCTAAACAAAAATTTTCTTTCACCATTCCAAAAACTTGATAAATACTTCAAAACGTGTCACGATACCAAAATGGAATTCAATAGTCTATTTATGAGTACCATGTGTCTGTTTCCATAGTATTGTTGTCACCTAGTTTGGCTGCAAAGCTAGAGGTCTGGATTTAATTTCCAGTAGGTCAAAATAAAAAAATAGTGATTTTTCACTCTGATATTAGTTTAATTTAACGCCAGACGGATACCTAAAGGGTAAGCCTGATCACCTTTTCTTCATGTATTTAGCGATCAACGTTACAGTCCTTGTATACGATGCAGTGCAATATGCCGTACATTTATTAAATATTATACAAACGTTTAATGAATTATAAAAGCAATTATCTAAAAACGGACTCATTTCTCTTGTTCCAGTAAATCATCCAAAAAATATTATCAAAAAAAATGTTAGGATGTCATCCTTTTCATTCTTACCTTGTAGTTTTATAAAACTTATATCAAGTGATTTTTCAATATTCATTAAAGCATCTTCAAGTTCCCTGCCTGTGGATTTTGAAGAACCCAGATATGTGTGGATACCAGATGAAAGCGGAGTTATGCACTATGTGGACCTCCAAGATGATTCTCCTCCCGCTGTCAGATTCGAGCCCGAAGAAGATATAGTGTACATCTTGTACACGAGGTGAGTTTTAAAACAAATTTAATTTAATAATTATCGTTAACATTAAATTTTAAAAGAAAATGAAGAAATAAACTATTGTTAAGGGTTGCACATAAGTTTAAAGATAAAACCGACTAGTTGTTGATACATTTTTATTTTTTTAAGACAGGAAAACAGTGTCTTATACCTATAGACTAGTTTCAGCTACCTAGAAAATTTGTGTTGAAATTCTTATTAGGATTAATCCCTATTTTCTGTTTATTTTACTGCCATATATTCCCATTTAATTGGTTAGTATAATATAATATCGTATCAAAGCGATGATTGTGTAATGGCAGGGAGATAAAAAAATCTAGAAAAAAAAGTTAGTACATTCAATGGTGAATACTATCCCTGATTCTTTTATATGTTGCACAAAAAAGGATACTGCGATTTCTACTGATATGAAGGAGACAGTTTTTAGTAGGAATTTTTCTAGAGGAAGAAACCTGTCAACATTATGTATTTGATAATAAAATATAAAGTGATTTTAAACGTTTTTGTAAGATATGAAATATAAATTCTCACAATTTTTTTTGAAATATTTACTGAAGCCAACATATATTTTTAAAATACGCTTTGCCAAACCAAATGAAGGCGATATCCAATCATCATATCAACTTATCGACTTAAGTTGATTTATGGCTTTTACAGAGAAAATCCTATTGAAGGCCAAATCATAAAGAAAGGTGACATGGAAAGCATACAGCAATCTAATTTTGACCCAACAAAGCCGGTGAAAATGACCGTTCATGGATGGACTGCTGACTTCACGTCTGGAACTAACACCAAGCTTCGAGATGGTAATTTGAACTAAAATTCAGGTTTATTCTAATATCCAATTTTGATTTCAAATCACTTGTTTCAAAAATCACAAAAAAATTTAATAATTTGATGTGAAAAACTTTTATGTAATAATGCAAACTGAATCCAACCACGAGTTACTGTGGCTCGGTCTGGTTAGATGAACAAAAATAAAGAAAATATGATGAAAATATTTTTCTGTTTCATTTCAAGAAAAAAAATTAAAAGAAAGCATTGGCAATTATTTGTATTAGGCGTTCAACAGATGGCGCTGCCATCTGTTGAACGCCTAATAAAAAACTGTTTTTTTTTGCAATCAGAGGTATTTAAAACACACACACGTATCAAATGCGAGGTTGTGTAAAAAATATGCTTGTGATTAATAACTTCATTTTTAGTAAATATATGTTTATTTATAGATATAAAAATATTATACTATCTAAACAACTTTTCAGCTTTTCTTGCTGTTATGGATGTGAATATGATAACAGTCGATTGGGGTGTCGGAGCTGGTGTAGATTATGTCCAAGCTTGCAACTATGCCGTCAGTGGTGCGCAAAGTGTGGGAGGATTTATCGACTGGCTCAACACACTTGGAGTCGATTTCTCTAATATCCACCTGATTGGGCACAGTCTTGGAGGGCAGTTCGTAGGGATGGCTTCAAGGTTTGCCACAAAAGGTGTAGTGGAGTATATCACAGGTAAGATCTGTGATCTTTTGATTTATGAATATTATCAAGGTTTAAAAAAATTGACATACGGTGTTTGAAAATGATTTGGAATGTATCGAAACACGTGTCAAAATAGATTTTAATATGTATATTATGGTATTTACCAAGTAAAATTAGAATTATCTTTTTGTAAAAAATTATCAGTAAAATGCTGCTGAAACGCAATGAAATCGGACCATTTTTAAAGCGAATCATTAAAGGTGATAAAAATAGGTGAAATGCGTATCAAATGAGTATCAAATGCAAGTTATCATCGTCAAAGGATTGTCGGAACACACATCTTTGATGACTCGGAACAAATTGACGGAACTTGGTTGGGAAGTTTTTATGCATCCGCCGTATAGTCCGGATTTTGCACCGTCTGATTATCGTTTGTTTCGGTTTCTCTTGATGGTAAAAAATTGGTCAACCGAAGCGCCGCTGAAAATCACTTGCCCAAAATTTTCGACAATACATCGACATTTTCGAGTTCTACATCGTTGGATCTATGAAGCTACTCAAAAAATGGCAAAAGGTCACAGATAATGATGTTCAAAATAAACATGGTTAAAAATGGTTTTCAATAAGGAAATTGTTTCTTAAAGAAATTACCAAAAAACTTCGGAGACTTTTTATATGACCTAATACAATAATGATAGTAAAAAAAATTTGGATGCGAATATATTGGAACCATTTCTTGAATGTTTTCCTTAGATACTTTGTGGCACATTTTATTAACTTTATAAAAATAATTAACTTTGTTTTCACCAAATTTCTTTTACTAATTCAATTTAACCTACCGGTTTCATCATCAGGGTTTATTTTTCAATCAAAAACATTAAAAACATTAACATACTCTCACCAAAAACTTCCACACATGTTTTTGATTTAAAATAAACCCTGATGATGACAAGGTATTGTCGAAACCAGTAGGTTAAATTGTATTAATAAAAAAAGTGGTGAAAACAAAGTTAATTAATTTTATGAGAAATAATTGAACCAATTTAAAAAAAGTTTTTTAAAGATTTATGCCCGTTTAGGTTTATCGCTAAATTTCTAAATAAAAACAATTTTTTCATTTATTTTTATTCGATTTCTTGCAGCCTTGGACCCAGCTCACCCACTTTGGTCGCCAACCAGCCAGCGCATCAGGAAGACCGACGCCAAGTATGTGGAGATTATCCACACAAACTCCGGATTGCTGGGGATGATAGAGACCGCGGGACATAACGACTTCTACGTCAACGGAGGAATAAACATGCCAGGATGCATAGCCGCGAACATACAGTGCTCACACACGAGGTCTACTAACTACATGGCGGCATCTATTGATCACAAGGGCTTCATGGCTGTCCAGTGTATGTCAGTAGAAGAAGCATTAGGAGGACCGAGCAATTGTACAGGAACTGAGAAACTATATTTGGGAGGATCGTTTACTAAACCCGAGTGAGTAGAAAAATAATATATACTATGGCAAAATCGGCATACTCACATGGACGAAAATATCATGCTTATTTTTTTAAAACCCTTATCCGCAACCGATGGTGCATAGGGCACTGTGTTATTTGAACGCTGTGTTATTTTGATCTTTGACACATGAAGGAAAGGTGATCAGCCCTCCGCTTCGAGTTACCAGTACAGGGTAATATTGAATAAATATTGCACTGTAAAAATCACTTACATTTATTTGAACCTACCCTCTGGGAATCGAACAAGGGACATTCAGTATGGAAGCCGAATGCCCTGATCCTATGCTTATTTTTGTAAAAAACGCTTATTTTTATTTAAATTTTTAACTTATTCAACACATTTTTTATTAAATTCTTTTGTGGCACGTGTTTCAATGCATTCAGCATCATTTTCAAACAACATACATTGTGTGAAAATGATGCGGAAAACATCAAAATACGTGTCACAATAGATTTATAAAAATAGTGGTTATCACCAACTAAAACTTAAATTAAAAATGGAGAGATATTTACCACAAAATGACTCCCAAATCAATTGATGAAAGAATTATTATCATGTTTTTACCGTTTATTCAAAATGAGATATTCACATTTAATCCGAAGTCAATACAAGCTTTATATTATATAAATATTATAAGTGTGATTTTGATTTTCAGGATGGGAATATTTGCACTGACTACTGATGCTGATCCTCCGTATTACCAAGGATGAGATAAATTTTAGATTCTGTTGTAATTTTCCAATATACGTACATAAAAATTTTAATATGAAAAGGTGTTCTACATTATTTGGTAACTGTGAGCAAGGTCCTGATTATTTTCAAGACAAGACAATAAATTTATTTACAAACATGATAAATGTCTATTAAATGAATAAAAAAAAAAATGCATTCACTGTTTTCACAGAGTAAATATTTATTTATTTTATGTAGATGTACCTCAATAGTTTAATCACTCAACCATAGATGGGATTAGTATTTTAAAGATATGATTATTGTAAAATTACTCGTATTATTTCAGAATTACAAATCCGTACAATTGTATCAATGAAATGATAGTTAACCTTAGTTTGAACGAACTTATCTATTTCACCTAAACGATAAATAATACATATTATTTTTGACATCTCATCGGGGATGAAGAAGAAAATTAAAGTCTAGGCATTTACAGGGCTGACGACCGTCAAAGGCTGGTTTTAAGTGATTACTTTACACACGTGAAACATTCACCAATTCTACCCATTATTGACAACCGCACTACTCAAATTCTTGGAAGCTCTATATAAATGAACCAATTTCGAAAACTTGTTCTTGAATGACTAGAACTTCACTTTGAATCTTTTGATGAGATGTCAAAAATAATATGAAAATAACTCCTATAATTGGAGATAATCTAGATTTGTGAACAAGTATTTGGACACACTTAAAATGTTGTCAATAATACATATGTTTAAAAAAACTACAAGCTTTCGACCTTAGGACCACTTTGATGGCTTGTTTAACCTGGAGTTGGTTGAGATATGAGGATTTTATTTACGGTAAATGAAAAAACAGTTTTTTTAGGATCTAGATATCAAATAGAAATGATCAATAAAATTCAGTACAAAAACAAGCAAACATGAGCGGCTAGTAAAATAATATCAGTGGGAATAATAAAGTTTTTTTTGGGATATACTGTTTTCAATATAATTCGTTTTATGGTTGATTCAATATTTTTTAAAACTTTTTTTCTAATGTTTTATTGATCTTACTGATAGTTATAAAATGAAACATAAAATAGTACTATAAATTTTTCGTACATTTTCAAATGTATAAATATGTAAAATATTAAGGCAATCAGTTATACTTTTTATTTATTTATTTATTTATTTATTTAAACTTCATGTACAGAAAATAAAAAGTACATTGGCGGGCTTATTGCTAAAAAGCAATATCTTCCAACCGACCAAAGACGGACTAGTGATATTGATCAAAACGTTTGATACCATATATAGCCGTTTGCAATCAGTGGGCAGATAGTACTTGAACAATTAAAAAAAACATAAATTACAAATTGACATTTAAAAAGAAACATAAATTAACAAAAGACGATAATAAGGAGGGCAAAGGAAGAAGGGAGATTAGGGAAGGAGGTAGAGGGAGGAGGTTTGATCTTTGATGATGTGATGACTTTATAGTGGACTATGATATTTGAATGAAACGCTGGATGCAATCCTATCTTTTCACATAAAAATAGGTTGAAATTATTTTTAAAAAGATGTACAAAACAAAATAAGAATAATGAAAACTCATACAAATATGTTTTTTAAAAAGTAGCAATTTACTTATATAGGCACTTGTGAACATTTACGAATGGTCAATAAACGCAGGTTATGTATATACTCGTGCTTTGATATGTACGAGTATGTTTTCGTATATATTTATATGATAATGCTGTATGACAATCACAAATCCTGAATCTTGATTATAGCGGTTTTAAAAAAAAAATTAACAATATTATTTTTTAAATAAGGTATCTATAATATGTATGTAAATATACGAGGAGGCAAATAAGGTTAATTATTCAAATGTTAGGTAAGTACGGAATTTCACAGATAAATACTAAATATTGATAATAAAAAAACGAAACATATTTAACATTGATTGTAAATACTCTGACGTAATTTTGTGAGGCGTATGATATTAGATAACACATTTTGAAATATTTCAAGTAAGTTTACGATGTATTTACTAGTACAGTATCGTTAAACAAACGTAAAAAAATCATAAAAATCAGTAATATAACGAGCCTGATTTGCTTTTGTTTTAATGAATTAAATATTCAAAATGAATGTTATTATAAATTTGAATTATTTATCGTTTTTTTAGCCAAACTTAAGAATACAAGAAATTTTGATAAATAAACATTGAGTATGATTTAGCACATCATTCTACATCAATTGGGTGAACGAAGTAGGTACCACGTGAATCGTGAATCAAACCTTAGGTCAGACGAAGAAAAAGGAATATGTGAATACTCATGTAATTATATAATGTGATCTTTGTAATTGTACACCAAAATTATTAGTATTACGATTAAATTTTACTTATATATGGTGTTTTATAATGAAGCTGATTGCATCGAAACACGTGGCAGAATAAGTTTAAAGAAAATGTGGTATTTACCAAGTAAAATTTTAATTATAGCGAATAGATATTACTACAATATGACTGCCGAATTAATTAACGACACAATCAAATAACTAATTATTCTTACAACCCTTATTCGCAAAAGGCACTGCATCATATAGAAACAGTGTTATACTGGTCGTTAAGTACATGTCCAGGTTAATGTTATGATCAAAAATCACTTCAATTTATTTTGACCCTCTCCTGAGAATCGAACCCGGGACAATGAATAATAGTTAGGAAAAATGGAACAGCAGGAATAGTTAGGGCAATCGGGGTTGCATAACCAACTCGTAAAATCTCATAAAAATGCGAGTTGATATAATTAGTATGTTCAAGGCTTTTAAGAAAATTACTTAGCTCTCTATGACTAAGATGACAGATTACCTAATACATTAATTACGATAATGTTTTACCTACACACCAGTATTATATAAATATTTCCACAATAATCTCAAAATTATTAAACCAATCACTATTTGTATTTATCAAATGATATCTGATCAGATGATTCTGTTGAAAAGTACGTTTATACCTTGTATTTATTTACATTATTGTTATCTGAGCCTCATTATTTCTAACATTTTAACTTGAATAATACGTTCAAATAAAATTATCTAATTTATCCACCAAACGGAGTAAATATGAAGTGTGTGATGCTATTTTTGGTTCTTTTGGCTATTTTTGCGGGTAAAAGAATTTTTTTTATTATGTATTATTTTACATTTTGTAAATATATTTAAAAATATAGTGATTTGTTTTTAAGAATTTGTATTTTTTTTTATAACAGCTTTATACTATTAAAACACTTCCTCACACCCACACACTCTCACACACACACACACACCCACACCCACACACACACACACACACACACACACACACACACACACACACAAACAAGTATAAACACACACATATCCACGTAATAACGCAGATACACACGCACGAACACACGCAGTCTCAGACACACATAAAGACACAGTAGTCACACACACACAAACACACATAAATTCACACAAATACACATACACCCGCATACATACAATCAAACATACCATATATACACAAATTATAAGCCAATCAGTGGACAACTTCTGTTGCGTTTTTCACATGTTTATCTTCTGATATTTAATATTTACAATTTAATTTAAAAAAAACTTAAGCTAGAAAGAAATACTAACCGAGAAAAAGCAATGATTACGTAATAAATAACGGATAACTGAAAAATAACAGTAACGCATTAGTTACACCACTGCTACGTAGTAAAATAAACAAAGCCTAATTATTTTCAGTCTACTCTAATTCATTACCCGTTGACTCCGAGGAACTTAGATTTGTGTGGGTACCAGATGACCAAGGTGTCATGCATTTTGTTGACCTCTTGGATGATTCTCCTCCCACATCAAAATTCGACCCCGAGGAAGATATAGTGTACTACGTATATACGAGGTTGGTACTCGATTAAAACATAAACTATGTGTATCGTATATCTATGGTAGTAGTGATAAGCAATACGTAAGTTTTATTGCCTGTTATTAGAAAAATTTGTAAATATCGTAATGACTTTAATTATATTATTTTTTGACATCTCATTAAAGATGAAGAAGAATATGGAAGTCTGGGCATTTACGGGGCTGACGACCGTCATAGGCTGGTGAATGTTACACGTGTGTAAAGTGATCACTTAAACCAGCCTATGACGGTCGTCAGCCCCGTAAATGCCTAGACTTCCATATTCAATGCTTCTTCATCTTTGATGAGATGTCAAAAAATAATATGAAAATAACTCCTGTAATTGGAGATAATCCAGATTTTGTGAACAAGTATTTGGACACACTCAAAATGTTGTAGATTTTGTTTAATATAATTCAAATGTAGCTTTGTTTTTAAATCACTATAATTTTTTTATTGTAACTTAACTATAATGTCACCCGGTTTCGAAGCTTACTGCTTTTTTATCAAGACTGATTAATACTAAAACTGGTAGACATTGTAATTAAGTTATAATAAAATATTTACTGTGATTTTAAAACAAAGTTACATTTTAATTTTAAAAGAGAAAATCACAAAGTTAGTGCTTCAAATATAATTAATAATGAAAAAAAATATTTCAATTAATTTTACTTGTATGAAACATAAATAAAATGTTTTCAGGAAAAATCCAGATGTGGGGCAAATCATTAAAAAAGGAGATGTCGAGAGTATTATGAATACCAATTTCGATCCGGCAAAACCTGTGAAATTTACAGTACATGGTTTGTCAGGGAATGCTAACTCCGGTGTGAACCATAAAATGCGAAGAGGTATTACGAGTACATAATATATAAGGTGTCCGGTGGCAGAATTCGGATTAAAATTTTTAATAAAAAATAAACTGGAAAGGATAAACATTTATTTCAATAACTATTTCTAAGAAGAGAAGTGCAAATTTCAAAATCATTTTGTCTAAATGTAGACCGTCACGTCGGACACACTCTTGGAATCTGGCCTCAGTATTCCGTGCCACTTTCTAGAGAAGTGACGTCGGGATGCCATTAACATCGCGAACCATATTTTTTTTTAGTGCAGAGATGGTCGCGGGGTCAGTTTTATACACTTTATTTTGCAAACGATTCACGGCCGGTGTCCAGCACGACGTCCAGAACAAAACTTGTCAAAAACATCCAACTTGTCGCACGATAATCTGCGTCAGGCCGTGCGCAAGAGAGCGGCTACCCTAGGGCTTCCAAAATCTATTGTGCACGAAATATTGAATGAAGACCTTAAATTGTACCCTTTTTTAGGATTCAAACTGTGCAAGCGCTTGTGCAAGATCTGGGAATGTGGTAGGATAGCTTTCGATATGTCTCGCAATATGACCTGCCCATTGCCATTCCAGTCTGGCAACGCGATCTATCACACCGAAGACCTCTGTCCAGCGTCTGATTTCTTCATTTCTGATCATAATACGAAAATTGTCATGAAATAAGTATTTTTTTCAGCTTTTCTTAATGTCATGGATGTAAACATGATCACTGTGGACTGGGGCCTGGGAGCTTCGAATAGTAATTATGTTCAAGCCGTAAGGAACGTTCGCAGTGGAGCTCCTAAGTTAGGAGAGTTTGTTGATTGGCTGAGCACACTCGGAGTAAGCTTCTCCGACGTACATTTTATTGGCCATAGTCTTGGTGGACAATTTGTTGGGATCGCTGGAAGGTCTTGCCAGAGAGGAGTAGTGGAATATATTTCTGGTTAGTTTTGTCACTATATTATAATTTCATTTATACTTTTGAATGAGAATACAAAAAAATAATACTGAATTTAAAAAAAACATAAACTTATGACTTTACAACATATTGTGTGTCCAATTTTTTGTTCGCAAATCGGGATGATCTCCAATAAGGAGATTTTTTTACATTATTTTTGAAATCTTAAACATAGATGGAGAAAAAAATGGAAGCCAAATGCCCAGACTTCCATATTCTTTCATTAATTGATTCGGCAGTCACTTTTCGGTAAAAATAATCCGTTTTTAATTTTACTTTTTTTTATTGGCAAAGCACCCAAAATTGAGTGATACATGTTAACTTTTTACATAGTAAATACCACTATATTCTTCTTCATTTATGTTGAGATGTCAAAAAATAACTTATGACGTATAAACGGTTGGATGTAAAACTGTTGATGTGGACAACAGTGGATGTTAAATGTTCACTTTATACACTTATCATACCCATGTTCGAAAGCCACACTACTCAAAATTTTGGAACTCGTATTTATCATTAAACTCATGACGCTTCATGTTTGAGTATATTTACAGCAGTATCTATGGTTAGTTTGAGAAAGCTTTCATTTGGCAGAAATCTTTTTATTTAGATATATGCAAAATCCTAATTGGATTATTTTACATACTTGAAAACATTATTCTAACTTTTTCAGCAGCTTGTAATTTGACCAGTTATTTTATTCACAACATTTTTTCCTTCGGACACACTCAAAAAATGTTGAGATAGATCAATCGACTGATCAACGGCTCAGCATCATTATTAGATAACGAGATTAATTCCAAACTGGGATCTAGTATTTCGATCATTTTATTAGAACGGATGTTCGGATTTCGGTTATCCATGATTGATCTACGTCAAATGAGCAAAAGGACAAAGAGAATGTCATAATAAGATAATGTCATTATACGTTATTATATTATTATTATTTTTTTAATATTATTTTTATATTATTCTTTACATCTCACCAATAGATGTCTCTAGTGAAGTTTTAGTGATTCAAGAACAAGGTTTCTAAATTGGTTCATATATAAAGAACTTCCAAGAATTTGAGTAGTGTGGTTGTCAATAATGGGTAGAATTGGTGAATGTTACACGTGTGTAAAGTGATCACTTAAACCAGCCTATGACGGTCGTCAGCCCCGTAAATGCCCGGACTTCCATGTTCTTCTTCATCTTTGATGAGATGTCAAAAAATAATATGAAAATAACTCCTGTAATCGGAGATAATCCAGATTTTGTGAACAAGTATTTGGACACACTCAAAATGTTGTAAATACGTTATAATGTTTTATTTATTTTTTAAGGTCTGGATCCAGCTCATCCTTCTTGGACACCCGATAGTGACCGTATAAGAAAGACTGATGGCAAATATGTAGAAATTATCCATACAAACTCTGCTTTATTGGGAATGATGGATGCAGTAGGTCACAACGACTTCTATCCGAATGGTGGAAAGAGCATGCCGGGATGTAATAATGAAATAAATTGCTCCCATGGAAGATCTGAGGAGTATATGGCCAACTCTATTGATCACCAGGGATTTATGAGTATTCAATGCATGTCTGTGGATGAGGCGTTAGCAGGGGTAACCAACTGTACTGGAACATCACGACTCCATATGGGAGGGGCGTCCATTAAACCCGAGTAAGTACTTCAAAAAAAGTTTAACTTTATTTTTACGTTCAGTTCATCTTATAAAATAAAAAGTGATTTCAAATTACCTCTGTTTCTTAAAATTGTGACACGTCTTTTGGTGCATTCCGCAGAATTTTCAAACACCGTATGTGAAGCTAAGTCTTATATTTAGAGTTGTGTCTTTGGGACGATGGACGATAAAAAGGGGGTAGAAACTGATTGTTTTATTTCATTTTATTTATTTGTTATTATTAATTAATTTAAAATAAATAATTTTTAAGAAAATTGCCGAGTAAAATATTAATAAAAATTTATAGATATTGCCATAAAGCGACTGCCTAATCAATTAATGATGATTGATATAAGATGATTATTTGTTATTATTTTTCTCTGATTTTTTAATGAATTGAAACGAATTCATTACATATTTATAGATGTTCAATAAACGCAATATTTTTTTTCTTTTTAGAATGGGTATATTCGCATTGACGACTGATGCTGAGCCACCATATTACCAAGGCAGAAAAACTTGCTTGAATGATAAATATAAATTGTTTTAAATTTTTACACGGTCCATCCTAACTGACCCTTGTTTTTTTTACTGATTAAAATAAAAATGATGAATTTATGACTATTAATGCTTTTTGTATAAAAATATTAACAAAAAATTTAATTGATGTATTTTGCTCTAAGATTAAATCGATGGCCCCTACGTAAAGTACTCTATCTGCAAATCTGTTACTTTACAGGAGAGAGCTTAGAAGATTTTTACAACGTATTCTTTTTTATTAATTAACGGTTGTATCTGAAATTCTCAACTAGTATTATTCTTTCAAAAACAAGATAAAATAGCGTATTTAATCATTTGAGAACATTTTGCTTTGTCAAAATTAAGTAGTTAGCGTTTTAGGAGTTCAGTTCATTTCGAAAATTCGATGTAGATAGCGTCTTATACGCCTGAAAACTAGGCATAATTTATTTTATATATTTTTTGTTTGTTTATATTTGTAGATAACGGTCAGTTGATAACATACACCAAATATCTCAAAATTGACAAAAATGTAGTTAGAGCACTATACGTAGGGCACGTCGAAATGTATGTGCATATTTAATATATTTATGCAACGTAAATTTAAAAGTTGAAAGTGGACGTAAAACAGTCAAAATGTGAACTTTTGGATAAATGAGTGGCTAATCAATATATGACAGATGATGGAATGGTGATAAAAGGAAAGAATGCAAGGCTGAGATAAGTATAATCAACAAAATTAATAAAGGAGATGGTTTGGGCACGTGAAACGAATGATTGAAAAAAAAGCGATAGTAAAATAAATTTATGCGGCGAATGTAGTTGAAAGTATGTAGAAGCAAAAGTCGACCGAGGAATACATGGCATGGTATCTCAAATACTTAAACGTGGTCATGAGTTCAATTAATCGGAATAATTGGCGCCGTATAACGTTGAAATAATCGGCGGGTATGTATGAGGAGATGCATGAATGCGGAATAGATTGTTTGCTAAGACAGATTGGTATGGCGTTCTATTCTTTCTGTCTACCTCTGCGAGAAAGCGTTATGAAAGTTAGTTAGATCTTTTAAATTTACTTTGAAATTAAGTCTCAAAGCATTGATACGGCATAAATTAGGAAAATACAAAAAAAATTACGTCGAAAAAAAATTATATGATTTGTTTTAATTAATTATGTCATATGTTTGATACATGTAATTATGAGACAACAGTTTTAATAAATTATTACGGCTTGATTATTGGCTCTCTTTTGATTTTGACTGTAATTGTGATAAGAAAGTTTATTTTTAAATACTCTGACGTCAGTAATACTGATCAACATTACTATAAAATATTGATAAACAGATCTGTTACGTCATTTCGTGTGTAAGGACAGATTCAAGCTACCAATCGCATTTCGAAATTATTATCTAAAGCATATTTTAAGAAGTAAAAAAATCTTATAAGTCTAATTCCTTTGAATTTTAAACAAAACGTTTTTTCTAAAATGAAAATGTAGTTTTGTTTTAAAATCACTATGAATTTTAATTATAAAATGGAAAATCACAAAGTTAGTGCTTCAGATATATATTATAAAACGATTTTAACTTGTGAAAGGATTTTTCACTTGTGATGGATTAAATCATTTTTTTAAACAGCTTTATTACCGTCTTGGCAGCGCCATGGGTTGAACGTAATAGCAACTCACGCAATGCAAAAAAAATTGCTCCTGGCTGGCAACATACTTCTAGACAGCTTCTGCCGCTTAGCATTTTCAATGCATTGCATTGTTGTTTAATAGATTTTTAATAATTCCATTATTTTAAAAGTATTAAGAAACTGAACCTATAAGAAAAGAGTTCATTATTTTTTAAAATCTGAATGAGCCACAGCAACGCATTATTGTGTAGAGCTAATACAATTTGTAATAATCACCTAACTTTATACTAAAAACCTTACTTTAGGTACATTTATTGATTTTTTTAAGGCTATATAATATTCGAAGATGTAAATTAAATAACAATTACGTTGTATATATTGTGCATATATGTATTGTATTATGCAAAAATATAATTAAACGCCGAATAGATTATTTTACTCACAAAAGAGATATTTTAATGTACGATAATGATTTACAGTTTGAAAATTGATTAAATATATATTTTATCTTAATACAGTGTAATTGATGGCCTGTTATTGTGATTTGAACGTAATTATTCTTAATATTTATGCACGAATGGGTATAAAAGAAAAACTGTCTCTTAATCAAAGTACAATAAAAATGAAGTGTGCATTGGTCCTTTCAGTTCTTGTGGCTGCTTTTGCAGGTAATTGTAAAGTTAATATCATATTTTTTTATTTCCGAATAGTTTTCAGTGTAGTTATTTTCATATTTTTTACTAAATTATCTACTTAAATTATATATCATTAATTATGTATATTAATAAAATATATTATTTAAATTATTGATGAATTAATTTCATATTAAAACAATTACTTACATATTAGCGGGCTGATTGTTATCTTCCAACCAACTATTTCTTTAAAATATATCATGTCAAAATAAATGCTGTAAAAATAAGACTATTTTTACATTTGATTTAAATTATTCGCTTCAAAATGATTTCATTAAGTTTTATTTTTATAAGTTTCCACTCCTTTGCGAGTGAATTTGAGAAATTTAATTTAATTTTAAGATATAAAGTTATATTCTAAAATGAAAAAGGCACAAAAAACTAAAAATTTATTCTCTGTTTACTGAGAGTACTCGAAAAAAAAAGATTTATACTGCGATTTATAATATATAAATGCTAAAAAAAAGATTATAAAAAGCTAATTTCATGAAACATATTATTTTATTTTCATTTTTTAAACAAAAGGCTAATAAGTACTTACAGAATAATATGTCAAAAGTAAATATATTTAGAACAAAAAAAATAATTTTAATAAATAATTAAGTTCCTTTCATCCATTCAAAAATTAAATAATACTGAAAAATAGTTAAATCATCAAATTTCTGGAATAAATAATAATTAATTATAATAAAATAATAAATTATATCTGTTCAAAAATTATATTTTCAATATTGTTAAAAACACAGTTTACTAAAAATTTTTATGAAATGAATAAATAAAATGCATTACTGTCGACAAAACAATTAAATTTCCATTCATATTTAAATTCATAAAGCCAGGAAACGAATGGTAAAAAATAAAATATATCGATATTTAGAATAGAGCGTTTATCAAACGATACTTTTTTATAGTTTTTTAATCAAATTAATACACTACTAAACTTGACTTATTTTAGCCCTCACAAATTCGCTACCTGTTGACTCGGAAGAACCACGATTCGTATGGATTCCGGATAGTGAGGGTGTTATGCACTTTGTTGATATTCTGGATGATTCACAGCCACCATCAAGATTTGACCCCGAAACAGACATAATATACACTTTGTTTACAAGGTTAGTTTTCAAGGCAAAATAAAGGAATGGGTAAATGATCAAGAGTTAATTTTATGAAAATTGTTAAATGTTTACATTCTTAATTTTTGTCTCTGTTTTGTATGTATATGTGGTTAAAATGGTTAAAAACAAATCAAAATGTTTTCAAAAAGAACTCCACCGACAGGACACACAAGGTGGCTTGGTGGGTCTCTGCAATTTTATTTAAAAATATGTTTAAAATGTTATTTAAATAAATGTAAACAATTAATATTAATATTTTAAAACATTATTTCATTAAATCATAATAAATAAATTAGGAATGAAATAAATCAATCCAATGTATGTAACCTTTATCCGCAACTGTTTTTTGCAAAAGGAATTGCATTGAATTGATACAATGTTTATTTGATCGTTATTATTATTATTATATGAAGGCAATGAGATCCGCCTTTCATTTCAGGTACAAACGTACTACAGTTAAATATTAAATACGTATTTCAGTGATAAAACTTATATTTATTTCAGCCCCCATTAAGAATTGAAATCGGGTCCTTCATTGTAACCAAATACGCTTCAGTGTGGATGCCGACAAAATAAAATACATATTAGATTATATTAATTAAAGTTATTCATTTTTATATTTTTAGACAAAATCCGGTAGTAGGACAAGTAATTAAAAAAGGGGATGCGACAAGTATTGCGAATTCCAATTTTGATCCAACGAAACCAGTAAAATTCACTGTTCATGGTTGGACAGGAGATGGCAGCTCTGGTGTTAATTATAAACTTCGGGAGGGTACGTACAATTTTATATTAAAAATATAATTTTCTATCAAATAGATTGGAAATTAATAAATAAACATACCTTCACGTGATTAAAAAAAAATCATATTCATAAAAATTTAACCCTTTTTAGAGCTGCTATAGGTTTTAATTGATTTTTTTTATTCAGATTTTAGTTAACAGCCATCTTATGTGTGTAGATTACAGTTCCCATAACCAGGAGTATAGTATGTACGGCTTAAATGAAAATTTTCGAATTTTTATATGAAATTAAGGTATAATAAAAATGAAGTATTTTTTTCTCAATATTCATAATATTTAAAGCATTTACCTTGCGGTTAGTCATTTTTACTTATTTATTTTTTTTACAAAAATGTTTCGAGACGTCCCGAAACTGTCTAGAAACCTGTAGACATAAATATCTCGGTGAGTGGTTATATACTAATATTACTAACATTTAAAAAAATAATAAACAAAGTATTGTGTAATTTGGTTTGTCAAGTAATCCAAATAAAATTAATTGAAATTATGAGGTCGAAACATTCGTATTTGTAAAGCGCTATAGTACCGTATTGTCAAGTGAAGAGTTTGAACCCTCTACCGTTATTTGATACCAATTTTTAATAGTCGTTTAGGCTCACCAAAAAATATTATGTTACAATAATTTTTATATTCATGTTATCTGTGTTATTTTAAATTTAATATCATTTTTACCATAATTTTACTCTATTGCTTATATAATTATAAAATATCTCATGTTAGTTGATTTTTAGGCACTTTTCGATGCTTTTTATTTATTAATTGATATAAATTTAAATTATTTGTTTTGGTTAACTGGTATACTCTTTTTTATACTGCATTGTTGCACGTGTTAAGATGTACCCTACATAATTAATAAACTCTACACAATTCAACGTCCCAAGTGAACTTCTCTCAAATTTGTTACATAGAAATAAAATATTTTTACAACACATTTTGGTGTAATTTTTTTCAGCTTACCTCAGCAAAATGGATGTTAACGTTATAGTAGTGGACTGGGCGGTAGGCGCTCAGATCATTAATTATGCCCAAGCTGTTAGGAATGTCCGCGAGGGAGGTCCAAGCTTGGGAAGTTTTGTAGACTGGCTGAATACCCTTGGAATGAGCTTCTCCAACGTACATCTCATAGGCCATAGTCTTGGCGGGCAATTTGTTGGCATTGCTGCCAGATCTTGTCAAAGGGGAGTAGTGGAATACGTCACATGTAAGTTATTTATTTTATTTTAATAATTTAGTTTCCAAAAAGCTGTCGAAAAGTTGGAAATATGAAAAATATTAGAATTAGTTGTGTAAACTATAAACAATATCTTCTTTTATGTTCCCACTTAGTACTCTACAGAACACTTGACTTTTATTTGGAACTTAAACAACACGAGAGTAAAAGAATAATTGTCTTCTTCTATAATGTAGAGGCAGCGGAGGTCTGGGGTTCGATTCTAAGGGGATGTCAAAATGACTATAAGTGATTTTTCACTCTTACATATATTTTATATTATCCTTTACTGGTACCTGAAACGCAGAGCTGATAACCTTAAAAATAATAATAATAATAAACCCTTATCCGCACCCAATGGTGCATAGGGTGCTGCGTCATATAAACGCAGTGTTATCTTGATCGTTTACACATGAAGGAAAGGTGATCAGCCATCCGCTTCAGGTACCAGTCCAGGGTAATATTAAATAAGTATTACAGTGAAAAAATCACTTATATTTATTTTACCCCCCTTGAGAATCGAACCCGAGACCTCCAGAACGGTAGCCGAGCGTGCTGACCATTACACTGCGGAGGCGGACAAACCTTACTTTCACGTATTTTATTATCAAGCATTATTCTAAGCATCATTGAATGCGTATAAGGATTATAAAAAATAAAACGTAACAAATACATGTATCAAATACTGCAGATTGAAAACACTCAAATGAACCAAAGATTTCATTTATGTCAGTCTAAAATACTTTACTCTAGGAAATAAGACTATGAGTACTTTACACCTTTCAAAAAACATAAAAATGCTTTCAAACAATATCAAAATCAATAGTAATTTTTTAAATAATTATGTTTATTTTTAAACCGTTACAGAAATATAAAAAGATAATTTCAATTGAAGCATAAATTTAAGAAGCGAGGTCATGAGTAGGATGCTTAACGTTACACAGTATGAAGATGAAATGATCACTTAATCTAGCCAACAACAGGTCGTAAGACCTGTAAATTCCTAGACTATAGACATATTCATCACCGATGCTTGAGATGTCAATATTTTTTTGTTGATATTATTTTATGTATGTATGTGGGATATGTGCTATATGTAAATGTTTTAATTTCAGCACTCGATCCAGCTTACCCTTTGTGGGGAGCCGATAGTGATCGTATCAGAAAAACTGATGCAAAATACGTGGAGGTTCTCCATACTAACTCAGGAATGCTGGGAATGATTGATGCAGTTGGCCATAACGACTTCTATCCTAATGGAGGAAGAAGTATGACAGGTTGCGGAGTCGATGCTTCCTGTTCCCACATGAGATCCGAAGACTACATGGCTGATTCTATTGATCACCAGGGATTCATGGCTGTTCAATGCAAGTCTGTAGACGAGGCATTATCTGGAGCGGCTAGCTGTACTGGAACAGCTCGACTCCATATGGGAGGAGCAAGCATTAAACCTGAGTAAGTTGTTGTTTTTTACTAGATAATAGAACGTGGATTGCCTTGTCACGACCAGATTTATCACAATCTTGAATCTGGTAATGTCAAAAGTCTACGTGTAGAGGGCATGTATGATTATTTTATTTTTTAATTAAAAATTTTATAGGACATTTACATAAATACATTTACATAAACGAGTAACATAGATAAGGTATATGTAATAAGCAGTTACAAAATTTCACATTTGTAATTTAATACATAAACCTGGAAGAGAGACGGGAGGGAGGAAAAAGGGAAAAGAGAAAGATCAAAGCTTATGTCAAAGACAAAAAATGTGAAAATAGGGACACACCACGATATGAATATCGACTTACTATGTAAGAATATCGTCTTACTATGTACAGATGTGTGGATGTGAAAGACGCTAGGAGTGTATATCAGGACATACGAGTATGGTATTCTATCCTCACTACCTACCTCAGCTTAGTAGCGGCGTCATGGTAGTAGTCGTAGTTGTAAGGTGTAATTAAGGATAGCCTAGAGTCCTCTAAAATATCAATGCGATGTTTATAACTAACTAACTAACTAACTAACCATCACGCCGCTTCTCTGCAGGGGTAGGCAGAGAGAATAGAGCGCCATACCACTCTGTCCTTGCAAACATTCTTCGCCTCTTCCACGTTCATGCATCTCCTCATACATACCCGCGATGTTTATATTCACTTGAAATACGAGTGTATATGGTTTACTGAAAGTTAAGTGAAATGTGGACAATCGGACAGGTAGGACAGGGTCGTCTGAAGGAGTTTGAGATGTGGTGCTACAGGCGCATGTTGGGATTCATTGGTCGGAACACGTAGGGAACAACGGGGTATTAAGCAGGGGAGAGTCTAGATGCTTACTAAATAAAGTAGCAGTACAGACAAATAATAAAAGACACCCGGCATGCTTCTTACGATTTCTGATGGCATGATTAAGAAAAATACTACACTGTGTTGGATATTAATATTTTCTTTCTTTTTATTTTAGAATGGGTATCTTCGCTCTGACGACCAATGCCAACAAACCGTATTATCAAGGATGAAAAAATTGAACCACAAATGTATCGTGTTATAAATTCTACATGCACTGAAAATGTTTTTACAAAGTAATATAAAATAATGTAAGGAGACAAATATTAAGAGTACATTGCGATTTACAATAAAAAAAATAAAAATATGTATATTGCTGTTTAATTTAATACGTAAAGATATTGAAACAAAAATGACAAATGTGTTTTACAGTATGTAGATAACACAAAACGTAAGTATTGTACATTGTTAAGAAAAAAGCTATCTGCCTTTTAATAATATTTTTGAAGTACTAAAAAAATAAATATCATGCAATCATAATATTTGTAATAATAATTTCCTTATAATTTTCGTATAACAGCATTCAAAATACGA
The DNA here is from genome assembly GCF_059751285.1 of Brachycentrus maculatus. Lineage (NCBI taxonomy): Eukaryota > Metazoa > Arthropoda > Insecta > Trichoptera > Brachycentridae > Brachycentrus > Brachycentrus maculatus. The sequence goes on from NW_028280843.1 coordinate 791,814, forward strand.
AACATTCAAATTAATGTAGAACAACTTAAAAGACCATATATGGAGTCCAAAATGTATGTTCCAAAGATAATCATAGTACTTCTTTTATAGAAAACCCATTTAAATAAAACAAATTAAATCAATTTACTTTCATCGCACAGAACAAAAAATATCAAAATATTGAAATGCAACTAAAATAAATAAAATTGTTTGATTTATAAAATTGGTAGCAAAAACAAAGATTCTTGAATAATCCTCCATCGTCTTCTTTTGGCCCTTATGTAGCTTCAAAGTTTATTTATATTAATGTTCTAGATTGACGTGGCGTTTCGTAAATTAAACAAAGTCATTTCACTTTTTTGCGTAATATGAATACCAAAACAAATACAATTATTTTAGTGAAAATATAATAAAGATTCGTTATTCAGAAATCCAAAGTAATGTATCGTAAATTTTTTTTCACTACATACGTAATGTGTAGAACACCGGATAAAATATGAAATATTTGAAATAGTTTGATACGTTGTTCACAGATGGCTAATTTTAATAAAATATTTCAGGTTTATTAACATTGCTAGACCGTCCTTCAAAGTGTGCAGTTTTGCCAAATATTCAACGTTAATTATTATTTAGACTTACATCAGCCCTCGCTTTTGTTAGGGATGGCGCTGGTATAAAACGATAATTATTTTTTGTTTTTATGATTATTTAAATTTAATATTTACAGAAACAGTTTGCGAATTTTTGTCAAGTTTAAACAGTTTAAATACTTAACTTATAATAAAGAAAACATACGTTTGTTATCTTTATAATATTCATAGTCTAGGTCATATTATGGAATAATATTTAATTGCACCAGTTAGTATTTTATACTAATTAAATAAAAATAACCAGGTTTATAAAAACAGGGCCAAATAAGATAATAAAAAAAAACAAATATTGTTTTTTCTACATATTATAGTTCAAGTGCAGTGCATATAAAATACACACTACCTGATAACGTAACAATCGGTGTCACAGTTTTATTCGCAGTCTTTGATAATGAAAATAAATCTTATGATTGACTATTTCTTATTTTATATATTATTTTGCTGCTTTTCAACGTTATAAATAATACATAAGACTTTTGTAATAAAACCATATTATTACAGCAAAATTTATATGAAAGAAAGTAATCATTTCAACAAAAATGCCTTGATTTCATTCCATGTCATTTAAAATACAGAATAGAAAAATCATTAGATAGGTTGCAGTTAAAACATAAATTTTGTCAACTTCAAAAATTAATTTTATTATAATTTCAAATAAAAATACCACTTTTTCTTAAAATCTATTCTGACACGTGTCTTGATGCATTCCGCATCCTTTTCAAACACTGTAATGCGGAATGCATCGAAACACGTGTCACAATAGATTTTTAGAAATAGATGTGAAATTTAAATTAAAAAAGGTTAAACATCACCACAAAGTATCTCACGAATATTTTTTTTTTTAAATTGAGATATGGAGAATGAATTGATAAATTATATATTCCTTCTCATCAGAAAATTTGTTTCTTGTTATAAATTCAACTTAAATCAATAAATTTGATAATGGAGGTCATATTATACTGAAATGAAATAACTGCAAATGTAGTGCGTTTAGTATGTTATGAGGGCTGTGCTTTGTTGTCATACTACATGCATATGTATATACCACTCCATTTGAATGCAACGAAGTGAAAAAATGCGGGCGTTTCCGCGTTATTTATTGCAACGATATAGTGACAATGGATTTCAAATAATGTTTGCATTTGAAGATTATTATAAATAGCGCTCCACGGACGTGATTGACGAATATTCCTAAGCGCTCTGTTCTTGCCTATTCTTCTTAAATCACATCCGATGTCGAAGTTAACCGATTTTAACATATAAATGGATAAAACCATCACTGGCATTCACGTGTTCATATTGCTGTATTTGTATTTATCAACAGGTAAGTATCTTATTTATTGTAACTGCAGACGGTTGGTAGAATTCCATATTGAATTGTTGGGTAATACATCCAAAAGTAAACACGGTTATTGGATTGAAATCTACTTTTATTTACATATATACTATAATATGTGACACATTTCGTTTTATTAAGACATTATCAAACACCTTGGTGTTTTATAATGTCTTAATAAGACGAAACGTGTCACAAATTATTATATAAGTATATGTTAATAAATTAGAATTCAATCCAATAACCGTGTTTAATTCTGGATATATTACCTAACAAGTTAAGTATCTCTTCATTTTCTTACTACTTTTTCTTAAAATCTATTGTGACACGTATTTCGATACATTCCGCGTCATTTTCAAACACTCTATGCGAAGTTAAGTCTAAATTTTTTAATTGTATCCTTGGGACGTTAAAGAACAAAAATGTAAGAGCTGTTTCTTATTTTGATTTATTTATTATTTTTGTCAGTGGTAACATAGACAATCGGGAGCTTTGGTAAATGTAAATTTTTCTTCCTTAACATATTTTTTTCAATACATAGGTTTATTTTTCGCACTGGATCTTCAGCTTGCAACCAGTTTACATGCTAAATATCGCAAGTATCATGCTAGTGTCTCGAGTAATTATTTTTACTCTGAAATCCTAAAAAACTGATTTTATTTTTAATTAAAAAATCTTTCTTTATAGTTGTTTGTTGGAGTGAGGTAGCTAATGTTGAAGATAAACGTTTTGTTTGGTTTCCCGATAACAATGGAACAGTGCATTTAGTTGACTTGCAAGGTGATTCCCAACCCAGTGCAAGATACAATCCAGATGAAGATATTGCATATTATCTTTACACAAGGTATATTAAAAAGATGAATTTATTTCTATTAATTTATTCATAATTCAAACTGCAAAATATGAAAGAGAAGTAGATACATAAAAAATATACCATTTAAAATTTTTCACAAAATATAAGATATTGTTATAAAAATATGTGGAATTAATTTTAAGAAGTTATTGATAATCATTTTTAAAAAAATAGGAAAATAAAAAAGTAATCAATTAAAAATAATACTGAATAGATATGTTCAACATATTTTAATTTGTTATTTTTTCTACAAACAATATATTTTTAAAGCATTGAAAGCAGATTAACGAGGAAAGTTCCCATTCTAGGTCAGAAAATGGCTTCATTTAGTCAGTTAGTTATAAAATAACTCAGATTAAAATATTTATTTTTATGTTTATGTATATATATAATTTTATCACAAAACCAAAAAAACATGAATATGGTGAAAATAATCTTAGATAAGTGGAGTCGTAATATAAGAAAAATATTCCAGGAAAAATCCACAAATAGCTCAAAGGATATATAAAGGGGATGTTTCCAGTTTGAGGTACTCATACTTCGATAAACGAAATCCTGTAAAGGTCACAATTCATGGCTGGACAGGAGATACTACAAGTTCTGTTAATGTTCAAACCCGTATAGGTGAGGTAATGATAAATACATTTTATTATAAAAATAAAAGGATGATATAAGAAAAATTGCTTAAAAATTATGAGTAAACCATTTTGTGTAATTACTTAGTCATCAATAAAAATGTTTTATTCATTGGAATTTCTGTTTTTTGAACATAGTTTTTTCTTGACATCTTAACAAAGATGAAGAAGAATATGGAAGTCTGGCCATTTACAGGGCTTACGACCAGTATAGACTTGGTAAGCTTGGCTTGGTTATCAAGCTTATGACGTTCGTCAAGCCCTGTAAATGCCCAGACATCCACATTCTTCTCGATCTATGTAAAGATGTAAAAAAAAACTCTTCAATTGGAGATAATCCAGATTTGAGACACACTCAAAATATTGCACATATATTTTTTGACACCTCAACATAGATGAAGAAGAATTTTCAATTGAAATTTATTAAAAAAAAATGACATGTACCTACATTACAAACAATATATTCAAGGCGTATACATTAAAAAATAAGCAAGAAGACTTAAAGATGTAGAAGAATCCCGCTTCGGAAAACTCCTTCAGACACATGGAACACATCAATATTCAATATGGAAGTGTGGGTATTTACGGGGCTTATGACCTATCATAGGCTAGTTGAGTGATCATTTTACAAGGCAACATTCACCATTGTTGCATTCACTATGCTGAGATGTGAAAAAAAAACTTTAAAATAACTCGTAAGTGGAAAAAACCCAGATTTGTGAATAAGTGTTTGGACACACTGCAAATGTCAACTATGATCAACTGTCAACAGCAAATGTCAACTGTAATCGAGTCTCCTATCGAAATAAATTTTTAATAGCTAGTTTTTACTTTCATCACCATTTGTCACTTTTTGGTAAGATATAAATTTATCACTTATTGTTTTTTAGCATTCCTGAATGTCCTTGATGTGAACGTCATCATCGTGGATTGGTCCAAGGGAAGTGGAGGAGGTTACGCCGAAGCTGTTAAGAATTGTCCATCGACTGGTTTGAGCGTTGGCCAGTTTCTGGATTGGTTAAATGAAATCGGAGTTCCGTTTAAGAATATGCAAGTCATCGGACACAGTCTTGGTGGTCAACTGGCAGGATTCGTTTGTAGGTCTTGCGAAAGAGGACGCGTCGGTTATTTAACAAGTTAGTATTCATGGTACCTATCTCCTTTAGGAAATGCTGATTTGGTTGAAAAATAAAAAGGTTTTAAAAATATCCTATAAATACCATACTTTGAAACTCATTCGAGTAGATAGTATGCATCAGACCAAAAATAAAAGTAGAGCAGTTATTAAAATATTAAAATAAAACAGTTGTCATTAAAAGACTAGATATGAGTTTTTTAATGTAAACATGAATATCGTATTCATACAGGAGAAAGTGACCAAGTGCATTTTGTACAAAAAACGTGATTATTGACTATTTGATATCTTACTAGCTTAATATGGCCCCGAAAAAATCCCAAAGCGATTTTAAACTTGGAGGCATAATATATTGACTTATTAAAAATGACTAACTGCATTGATGTTTATTTTCTTGCCAAGCAAAAGTGACTTAAGTGGCCCTCCTGAACATTTTACGTTTTGTTAGTTGGTCACTTTCTCCTGTACGACTACGACTATGTTCTGTTTTCACCAACTAGTAAAAATACAGTTTTTTTTGTATTTTCATATGTTGATCATCTGTGGTTTTCAAGATTACAGATGTGTTATACATTTAAAAACTCGTAATTTAATTTAAATGTAATAATCGTGTTATTTCACAAAGTTAGTGCCAAATCAATAAAATGGGGGAGTTGCGCTTACGTTTAGACTTTAACTTAAAAGGGATATAAAAAACAAATGTATTGTTTTCACGGAGGAAACAAGCGATGAGGTATATATAAAATTTTGATGTTTTCAAGAAAAACATTTTTTTTAAATGTTCACGATCTATACTCGAAATTGTTATTTGAATGTTGCACTGAAATTTACGGTGTCATTTGTTTTTTTGTTGTTGTTGCTTTTGAGGATAATGATCAACCAAATATGATTATTTGTATATTCAACATTTTTTTGATAATTTGTTACTATATCTTTAATACGGTGATTGAATGCTTTATTTGATTAAATATGTAGAATCTTATATTGGTCGAGATGTTTTTAGAATAAGTTTGGATAGTGAGATGACCATGTTATTCTTCACAGGCTTAGATCCTGCGCATCCATCATGGGACGTGGATTCCGATCGCATTCGCAAGACGGACGCGGAATACGTGGAAATCATCCACACAAACATAGGTCGGTTCGGGATGGAGGACCGCGCTGGACACAACGACTTCTACCCTAACGGTGGTCTGCACATGCCGGGCTGCGGAGAGAACTTGGCCTGTTCGCATGCCAAGTGCATCGACTACTTTGCGGAATCCATAGACCATCGCATGTTCATGGGGAACAGATGTGAAACTGTGGCGGAAGCGACTACCGGGAAGTGCATGGCTGAAATAAGGATGCACATGGGTGGAGCGGCAGCTAAAAATGAGTATGTAATAAAGTCATTTTGAATTATTTTTTTGACATCTCAACATGTTAAGATGTCATTTTTGTAAAAATATCTCCTGATTGGAGCTAATCATGATTTTTTTAATAAATATTTGGACAGACTGAAAAGGTTGTAGTCATTTTGATTTATCGAATGATTCTTAAATAAAATGGAAATCAGAAATTGATGTAATTTTATTTCTGAAGAAACATAATTTTGATGGAACTATTTTAAAAATCAATAAGGATTCGTTTCAAAGTGTATAATTATTATTAATGCTGCATGAAATTTTAGGTTAACATTTTATTTTTCAGGATTGGGGTTCTCGTGTTGGAAACGAACGAAAAATCACCTTATTATAAGAATTGAATAACAACTTATGCCAATGAACTATGACAAAAGTAAACACGGTACAACCTGTAAAATACAGATGTGAGCGAATTATTTCAGAGAATATATAACATACAAAATATATCGTCTTATGTATTTATATCTAAGTTGTGTGAATGGAAAAGAATTTTCTGTATTCTTTTGCTTCGAAAAAAAAGTTAATAATATATTGAGTTCTTATGCGTCGTGATTCTCTATACTGAGGATCGTGACCATGCTTTCTCCTTATCCTTAAACTATTTTGTATAGTTGTTCTCTATCTCACGCGACACACTACCATCTGCATCGCTCTAACCACTGATGAACTTTTGGCAGCCTTGATTTGGTCAGTCCATCTAGTGAGAGGTCTTCAACTTTTAACCCCTCCCATGATATTATTTTTGACATATCATCAAAGATGAAGAAGAATATGGAAGTCTGGGCATTCACGGGGCTGACGACCATCATAGGCTGGTTTAAGTGGTCACTTTACACACGTGTAACATTCACCAATTTTACCCATTATTGATCACACTACTCAAATCCTCCCATAATCATTAACTATTTAGGGCTGTTATAATTTATTCTAATGATTTGTCTGAAAACCCAAAGGATTCGTCTGAAATCGACGTATATATTGAGTATGCATATTTAAAACCAAGGAAAGGTGATACTATTGTTTCATAAAAAAAAGAATGACAAAATGATTGTCACAAAAATTTGATATGTTAATAAGTGTGCCAATACTCTGAGTCATCCTCGTAACTTGAAAGAAAGACTGAGGAATTATTTCGATTAATTAATCTTTCAATTACAATCAATGAACATGGCTAGTGAAACGTGACTCGTCGGCAGGATGTTCCTTATATCTTTGGCGGAACGAACAACGACTGAAGGTACTAGTCAGAATCGCAGAAGACTTGCCAATTATCAGTAATTGGACCTCAGACCAGTGAAGGAAGGTAGAGTAACTGGAACACCTCATGGATGCGACTGATAGCAATGCCTTCTAGAAATATCAATTGGATTGCAGAAGATGCTTAAGCAAAAAAAGATAAAGTCCTGGATCCACAATATAATGGAGTGAACCAGGATTTATCATCCTGACGATCTCAATGTACAGTTGAGACATTGTTCAATATATTCCAGTACGGCAGAAATCTTCAGTAATTAAAAAGGAAACAGATGAAATCTTCGTTGAAAAAAAGTACGTTAAAAAATAAGCATTTTTTTATAATTTTATAAATAAAGAAATTTAGTTGCTACCTATTTTGTAGTAGAGTATTTGGTTACGTGTGAGGTATTTCCAGAAGATTCAAAATAAATTTTATTGTTTTTTTTTCAAACTCTTATATTCACTTAATACAATATTATGATTCCCTTAATATTAGGATCCCACATGTAGCACAGAACTAATCCCTTTCACTAAATTAAAAGGTTACTTTCCTTAGTAACTCCTTACATGTTTTCTAATTAAAAACAAATGATGTTAATATAAATATATATATTAATATATACCTAAATGTGCCTAATATTTAAGGAATGAAAATAATGTCCCACGTTTATGTGTGTTCATTAATTTCTCTTCGATTCGCAAGTCGCATTTTGAATGATCAATTAGTTCTGGGAACCATTTTAGGAAATCGCAAACATATGATGGACAGACTGTGAATAAATTATGTTACCTGTGACCTCATTTACTGGTCAACAATCTCTTTACTTACTTTGCAGTCAAGTGCAAGGTATGATACAGTAAATATCCACATCATCACTTAAAAAAACCTTTATTTAATAATCGGCTGTTGAGATGTTTAATAATAATAAATTGTGTGATTAATCCATTGTAAAGGGATTGTAGATAATGGTCTCCATCACTTAATAAGTGTACTTAAAACAAATTTGTGATTGTTCAGTGTATTTTACCTTTAAATAAGGATATTTCAGTGCCATGAGATTTATTATATTGAGTTTTTCACTGTTTTCCACCAGTAAGTATTATTATTGTTTTTACTTTCATAATTCTATTTCATACCAAAAATTACAATAAACAAAATAAGTAAAACATAAATAAAAAACTTAATGTATAGACATACAATACAAATCAACATACAATAATATCTTACATTTTGTATCAAATTATTTATCAAATTGGTATTATCTTAATGGAATAACACGATTCCATTAACAAACTTAAAAAAATTTAAACTCTTTAAAAGACTTATTTGAGTTTGTAAGTTACTAAAAATGTTCTTATCAACAGGTGAAAAAACATTTACGAGTATGTGCAACTTATTATATTTTGATCTTTTGATGAGAGCATCTCAGGTTCTCGAAACTACTCGTGTTTACATTAATTAACTTAAAAGTTGTATTTTTAGTATGTTTTTTTTTAAATATTTCTTTATACCTTGTAACAGTTTGAAAATAATAAAAAAGTGTTTTTTTACAAATTAATTATTAATTAGTACAAAAAAATATGAGAAATCTCGTAATAAAAAATATTTTGACTTAAACTTTTAAGTCAAAATATTTTAGATTTTATATTTTAGAATAAAAAATATAGGTCAATAGACCATATTGCTTAGCAACTTAGAAACATAAAAATACATTTACTAAATAATTACAGTTTAAATAATACGAATGTAGACATTTTAAAACGTTTTGTAAATCTAGAAAAAATATTATTAGTTGAGAATTCATTAAATTCTGTGTTCTAGCATTTGCAATTATTTTGAACAAGTCTACAATATACGATCCCGTATGGTTGGCGAGCGTGGAGACATTTCCACCTGTGGAAATCCCAAATATGACAAAAGATTTTTGGTCACTGTTTTACGATATTCACGTTGAATACAGACTTTTCACAAGGTGGGTTTTTATTGTAAAAAAATGTATTTATAATAAAAAATACAGTAACAGATAATATCTCAATGAAAAACGTTAATATTTACATAAATCATTATAGAAAGAATCCTGAAAAATATCAACTTCTTGAGACTGATAATTCCACATCACTAAATGAGTCTTATTTTGATAAAAGTTTACCGACGAAGGTTTTAACACACGGCTGGTACAATAATGGATCGAGTCCCATGCCTTCTAATATTAAAGAAGGTAAGTTTGTTCTTCATAAAAGTAACATAAAAATTTTGAGTTTTAGAAAATTATAATCGGATGGTTTTCTCAATTTTACAAAAACATATATTTTTAAATATTTCACTCTTAGTTTAGTACGCATTTCTTTTCAAATGAATAACTCGCAAACGCTCCATTATAAGAGATTTGTTTGTAGGTAGGATAGTAAGGACCAAGAATGTAAAAATTCAAGACTGACACCCACATTAATTGAAATGGATCTTTCTTGAAATTATTTTGCAATTGCCGAGAATCGAAACCGAATCGCCAGTTTCGGTGTCGATCGTCTACCCAACTACGCCATAGCTTGTGTCAAAAATGATACATAATATTATAAAAAAAACTATTTTACTAACTTACTATCATGCTGCTTCCCTAATCTATCTTTGCAAACAATCTTCCTTTCTTTTACGTTCATGCATCTCCTCATACATACTTATCCAGATTATTATTTCGGCTCCTGATCTGATCACTTTCAAGTATTTGAAATACTTGATCATGACCAAGTTTTCCTCGGTCTCCCTCAGCAATTTTTATATTTTAATTTTATATTTCCTCCCCAGCGTACCTCTCTGTTGGTAACTTGAACATCATTATTGTGGACTGGTCAACTGCTGCAAACGTTAATTACGTATCAGCCAGTTACAACGTCGCCAGTGTTGGTCGTCACCTAACCTGGTTTCTGAATTTCCTCATCAAGGAAGGAGTCTCCATGAATAATGTACATCTCATTGGACACAGTCTCGGAGCTCACGTTGTTGGAATTGCCGGAGCATTTGTGGAGGAAGGTCCTATCCATTCAATAACGGGTAATATTGTTTACTTTATATTTATTAAGTATTTATTTTAAAAAAAAGTTTATTTCTTTTTTCAGGTCTTTTACTTGTTTTACCTCAAGGCACCAAGTATCTGTAAATCTAAATATCTTTGTGTTTGAGAGAGCAAACATGATTTTTAAAAAAATCAATGAACGTTTAGGCATATAGATGCTTTCTGCTTATACCAGATTGAATTCTTAAATAAAGAAAATCATATTAATATTTCTTGAATAAATTTGTGTTATAAATAGTCCAAAAGAACTGCTTTGATTTTTTTATTGTTAATTATTTGATAAAAGTTAAGAAAAACATTTTTGAAATACAGAAGTTTCCTCGGGTCATCGATTATATACAAAAGTTAAGTATAGTACGTAGTTTATGTTGATCCAGAATAAAACACATGTTCAATAGATATACATTTGGTTAGGTACTTTAAATTGCTGACAAAACGGATCGATAATTGGTTTAAAACGCCAAAATCATTAAAAAAAGTCCAGAAATAAAATTAAAGTTTTCTACCAGTAAACGTTGTTCGATACAGAAAACAACCCCCCTCCCCTGTAAAGGAGATCTATGATTATAATTATTTTGAAGGGTTGGATCCAGCTTTACCGCTTTTCACGGAATGGAACAAGGACGCTCGCCTAGATAAGCACGATGCCAAGTACGTGGAAGTTATCCACACTTGTGGGGGATACTTGGGGTTTGCCAAGCCTCTCGGCCACGTGGACTTCTATCCCAACGGTGGAACTACCCAGCCAGGATGTGGATCTGATTACAGAGGTACCTATAATTCCGTACATATGCAATACACCCCTGGGTGTTCTTAATATAAAACAAAAAATAGTGGAACCTCTCATAACGAGTAATTCGCATAACGAGCAAAAAAAACTGAAAAAATTGCTCCCTTACGAAACGATGTTTTGCGTAACGAGTTACAGAGAAAGGGCAAGTTCCTTTTTCACGACATTCACTTTTATGACATTCCGGGACTTCCGCACCGGAACTCGATGTGGATAACTACGATATTGAAGAGCTTGTAAAAGAGCTAAATCAAGCTGACCACCGAAGAGCTTATGGAGTTGCATCGTGTTTCACAGCAATACATTTTGGAGGAGAGCTTGTTGATGGGGGAGGAGGAAGTAGCAAAGCAACAATCTTCTAGCACAATAAGAGAAATGCTGAAAGCATCAGAAAATGTAAAGAGAGTTTTTAAGTTAACAATAATTAGTTATTTGTCAAAAAATCAAAACTGTATTCCACGTTATTACACTCCATAATGATTAATAAGTTATTTTACTCGAATAAACGTTTAAAAACAAAAACAAAAAAAGAATGTTGTTTCGGCATGGAACGCATTATCGAATTTTACGTTGATTTCTACGGGAAAAATGTTTCGCTTAACGAGTAAGGTGCTGGAACGAATTATGCTCGTTATAAGAGGTTCCACTATACCTTATTTTATTAATATTTTTCCTTTGTACATAAAAAGAGTTCAAATGAGAACTATGCATAATAAATATTAATTTTTGATTGACGAAAGGTACTAATTAATATTTTTTACAGGATTTTGCGCCCATAATCGCTCCCATAGATTTTTTGCCGAGTCGATATTTTTAGATGTAAACTTTGTCGCTACCCGCTGTGAGAGTTATGAAAACATAGTAAATGGATGCTGCGAACCAACTGGGGAGACCCTCAATATGGGTGGATTTGATATAAATGAGGGGTGAGTATTTTAAGGTGGTATGGACACGTGGAGCGAATGGATAACGAGTTCATTAGTAAGAAAGTATATATGTCGAGTGTGAGCGGAAGAACAGAACGAGGACGGCCGAAAAATAATTTGCACGATCAGATCAATTAGAGCCTAAAATTTAGTAATGTCAAAAGTTTGCGTAATCGGAGGACATGTATAACTAGATGTATGAATGTGAAGGAAGCGAGGAGCATATGTCAGGACAGAAGAGGACTCTCCTTTCTGCCAACTCCTGCGGAGAAAAAGCGTGATGGTAGTAGTACTAGTAGAAGTGAGTGCCTACCTACCAAAATATATTGTTGTTTGGTCCTTCATTTCTTAAGTTTAGTTTAAATCAGCACTTTGTACCTATTTAAATATTCATGTAATAACCAATAACTATTTTTTTTATTTATGTTAATGTTTTCGCCAATATAAATCAATTAAATAACTAGTCCCATCTGTGAACAAAAAATCAAAATTGCCACAGTTTTAGCGTATGAAAGAGTACAATTTCATTAAAGGTGTGAATCCTTGCTAAGAATGATGTTGATTATGTTATTGATATGTAGATGTCTCTAATGCAAATATGATCTATATACGTTGTTTGCGTGTTAAGTATATAAAAGTATCTCTCTTATCACCCAAAGAGGTTGAAGAAATGTTATTTTTATTTTACGTATTTTTATTTAAACTTACTAGTGATAAATATTAATTGTGTATTTAATATTTACAGGAAGGAAGGAGTATATTATTTAACAACCAATAGTGAGTCGCCGTATGCTAAAGGATCGAAAAGAAAACCGCCGTTCAAATACTCTCATCCATTTGAAAAATGATATCTTCGTTCTCTCTGTTTAATTTTATTACACATTTAATATTACATTTGGTATAAAACTATAATCCTAAGCGATGGAAATGAAAAAGTGGGGTGTATTTTATGTTTATATTTTAAGTTGTTAATAAATAATTTATTGCTAGTGAATCGTTTAATTATTTTATAAATGCTACAAAAAAATAATACTTAAGGATCTGCCATATGTATAAAGATTTACAAAAAATGTTGGATGCTATTGTCGCTTTGAGAAACAACATCAAATTCCCTAGTCTTAATAAAACTTTTTTTTCATACATTTCAAAGTTATTTATTCAACATTGTTTAATTTCTTAAAAAGACGAAAGAGTGGACAGGAGTTCAAAGCGTAAAGTTTAATAAATTTACGAATTTTTATTTACTACTTTTTTACTTAATATATCATGCATATTTGATGTTGCTTTATATTACTTTTATCTTAAGTGGCAATATTAATTAACACAGCCGAAAAACTTACACAAAATTTTTCATTAAACAAAAGTTTCATTAGCTTGGCATAAGATCTAGAAGCGGAATTAAATCTCACAGTGTCTAGGTCTTAGAATCATGCAATATGAAAATATCTGGTACGTAATTATAAAAATAAAAAAACTTTTTATCATTTACAAAAGATAACATGGAAAAATAAAGAAATACGCTGTATTTAATACATGTACATATTACAACAGCCTTGAATTTTATATTAAGATATATTTTTTAAATTAGAGTAAGGTTAAGAAAAGATAACAAATAAATATATAAAGTCTTTGAAAATAAAAACAATAACCTTAGTTAGTCGAGTTTTACTCTCTGTAAAAATACTTCAACGATGACAATTATACTATTTTTAGTGCAATGTAATATACTTTTATTGGGTAAGTGGAAAAACTCAAGTTTAATTTGTTTTCTTAATACATCTTCAAAATCTAACATATTTAAAATATACATTCTTAAAATATCTTAACCGTGAGTATTTTATAAAAACCTTTCAATTTTGTTAGATTAATAAAAATATCGGTAGAGATATTAAAATATCATCTTTCAATGTTAATGATAAACGTTGTGTATATAAATTCAATTTGCTTAGTAAAAAATTAACGCTGGCAAAACTAATGGATTTTCAGCTGTCAGAATCAGTATCAATGCTAAATTCACTTGTAATATATTTCAGTTGTGAATGCAGTTGAATTTTCGGGGAAATTTTCCCCGTCCGAAGTGATGTATAATATGGCAGAATCGAGAGAATGGATACTTTTACCAGATGAAAATGGAAACATACAAAATATTTCTTTGAGCGAACTGAAAAAATCGGAATTTATTGAAAACAATGAAAATATATTGGACATCGAATTTTGGTTTTATTCCAGGTACATTATGGAATTTTTGTGAGAGTCAGTTTTTTTTCACGGAAAACGTTTTGAGCATTGTTTTTAATTTTATTTATTTATGATTATTATTGTAATTATTATTGTAATTATTAGTTTTATTACGGTGGGTACGCATAACACAAAGAGTATAAAATTTAAACTTTCTCTATGAAATCCATAATATGCAAATTATAACAACTTTAATTTTATTTTAATGTCATGACTCAGCAAAAACATTCGTAGTTGTATAGATTTGAAGTTTTGTATTTATCTTTTTTTCATAAAAATCTTTAAATATTTCAATAAACCAGTTTCTTACAGTTTCTTAGTTTCTTACCTTTGATTTGAAACATATTTTTAATCTTTGATTTGAGATGGTAATAGAAAAACAAACACTCAATATACAAGTGTAAAAATACGATTCAATAAAATCTCGCGTTAAAAGAGTTTATCATGACTTGTAAACGGTAATATCTAAACATGTTAAGTGATGATATTAAACGCACCGGGAGACCGCATACAAGTATCAAAGATGGAAAAACTACTACCATGTTTTACTGAAACAGCGTTAAGCAAAGCAGTTTTAAGCGGGGTCTTTCTATAATTTTTTAAAATAATTTTTTAGAAAAAATCGGGATGACCATCAGATAATAAATAAATCAAACGTGAATAAGACACATTTTGATGCGAGTAAAAGAACGATTTTCTTGATACACGGTTGGACACACTCTGCTAACAAATCTTACAATATAGAAATAAAGAATGGTAAGTACTTACATTATCTGATATACCATTAACTAAATAATATATATTTTTACTGACTTAATATATTTATCACATAATGATATCCACTCACTTCAAACTTCACTTAATTTCTCACTTCTTTATCTCGCTTAATCACCTTATTTTGAATATTTCACATTGTTAAATTAAGTACATTTCCTGTGCTTGTTGAAATCGGCTAGAAAAAAAGGACAAAAATAAAAGTGGTTAAAATAAAATTTAATTTTAATTTTATAAAGTTTCTAAAATGTGCCACAAATTATCTGCACAAAACATTCAGGAAATTATATTAAATTTTATAATAGAGGCTTTCGCCCAATGCTGACACCTTTAAAAACATAATGCAAATAAAACTGTATCTAATCAAATATTACACAGGAGTTCAATGTTTATTTTTGTGACGATGTTCATCAATAGGCAAAATCGGTTTTTATTGAAAAAATTCTAAACAAAAAGTCTGGAATGAAAATTAGATTTTTATTTTTTTAAATAAACACATTTAGCACAATTTTAATGTATGCTTTTAAAACATTTTTCCTTACAGAATATCTTTTCAAATGGGATATGAATGTTATCGTCGTCGATTGGAGTAAAATAGCCATCAAATCTTATTATCAGGCCCGTTTTCTCATTGAAATTGTGGCTGATGACGTTTCAGCATTTATTAACTACCTACACGAAAGTTACAATCATTCTCTAGAAAATATTCACATATGGGGTTTTAGCCTTGGAGCACACGTGGCAGGATTGACTGGAAAACGGATAACGGGAGGAAAAATTGCTAGCATTATAGGTATAGAAAATAATAATACTTTTGCTATAACTTTTATTTTTATTTGTTTATTTGGCACAAGCTGTACTCTTAAACAGCCATTAGTAGTTTTAACACAGCCTGATGGTAAATAAAAATTAAGAAAAAGGGAAGTATATATCTATAATACATTTTATAGTATATTTAAGCAGATGTCAAGAAGCACGCTCTCCGTCATTGTCAATGATAAGTATTGCGTGGATTACGCAATGGCATTACAACGGACCTATTCTTTTTTTCAGTGTAGTTTTGTGTAGATAATTTTGCAGCAACGAATAAGTATTTTGAGAAGAAAATATACGATAGATATCTATGCATTAACATAGATTACGACATGTCAATGGCTGGGTTAATTAATGGTTATGATACTTTTGAAAAAAATATTAACATTCGCGTTAAAAGTACTTTATTATTACTTATATTCGGTTCTGTATATATACAAAAACCCTTTAGTATTTGTGCAACAATGTTATGAACAAATGCTAGTACTGAAAATTTCGAACTCGAATTTTACTTAGTAGTTCCGCTATTTCTAAAATGTATTGTGACACGTGTTTCGATGCATTCCGCATCATTTTCATACACCGTATGAAAATTTAATTACTTAAAAAAAATAATTACGATATGTCTCGATTTCAGGAGTTGAACCAGCTTTGCCATTGTTTTCTAAGCACGTTCCTTGGAAGCGCCTCGATATCGCTGACGCCGAGTACGTAGAAGTGATCCACACCGCTGGAGGATATTTGAGCTTCATAAAACCCATGGGCCACGTGGACTTCTACCCAAACGGAGGAAGAAAACAGCCCGGCTGTGAGGCGGAGCTGTACGGGGGATGTTCCCACGCCAGAGCACCGCAATTCTTCATCGAATCCCTTAAGGATCCCGAAAGGAAGCTCGCGGTGAGATGCGAGGGAATGGAAGAGTTAGCAAGAGGATACTGTGCTGACTCTGGTACATATATGGCTATGGGAGATTTGAGAAGACATGTTCAGTAAGTAAAAATTAATAAATTAAAGAAAAAATAATCAATACAAACCCTTTTTCGCACCCTAATGGTGACCGTATATAATATACGAAGGAAAGGTGATCAACCCCCCGCTTCAAGTAATAGTCCAGGGTAATATTGAATAAATATTAAAGTGAAAAAATCACTATTTGTTTGATATATTTATAATATTTATTTGATCTCCCGCCCTGGGAATCCAACCGGGACCTCCGGAACGGTAGTCGAGCGTGCTGGCCACTACACTATGGAGGCGGACGTACTTTATTTATACTATATATCATAAAGAATATATAAAATGAAATGAGTTATTAAGAAACATACGTCAGTATGTATTTAAAGATGTATGTATGTTTGTATACACATATTTAAACGCATTAATACCCCGTTATTCCGTGTATGCAGTTTATTTAAATAGATAAAAAGGGTCTAATATTAAATAATTTACGATGTGATTTAAAACAAAATGATACATAAAAATGTTGAAACTTGTCAAATATTAAATAATTTACGATGTGATTTAAAACAAAATGATACATAAAAATGAATAAATTACTTTTTGTGAGTGTATTTTAAAACCAACACAAGACATAAAATTACTTGCATTGCAAACACTTACACAAATTATATAAAGCAATATTTTTAATAATTTTATATGAATTTTGAAGAAATATAAAAAAATAATGAAATAATTGTTAAATATATTGATTGATGAGTATTTAATTATTTTCAGAGAAAAGTTCTTTGGTGTGTATTGGATTCGAATATAAGGAGTCAAGTTACTTTGTTATTGATTTCGCTAAGCAAAAACCAGGAACTGACCACACATAACGCAACGCATTATGATATTAATTTTGGAATTTGAGTGGTATCAAGAGTATCATTCATATGGTAAATCTCCGTTTTCCATAAAAACGTATTAACAATACGATTTGGAATCAAATCAAATACCGCCACCAAATATGTTATTTATCTTAATTGTTGTGTGTACATTAATGAATAGTGTAAATTTGGGTAAATTAACCTATTATTCATAGTGTTTTTTTTTGGTTAATATATCCAAAATTAAACATGGTTTTTGGATTGAATTAAACTTTTATTTAAATGTATACAATGATGTACCTATATTATGACACGTTTCGTCTTATTGAGACATTATCAAAATGACTAAAAATATTTGCAAAATGTCCTTATATACTAACAATAATTGCTATTATTAAATATAATTAGGTCAAGGTGTACATAAAATGGGGGATTTCAGTGGGTAATATGGATTTCCAATATTACCAGTCCATGGTAGTATTGGATATTTATTCAATACTACCATGGACTGGTACCTGAAGCGGAGGGCTGATCACCTTTCCTTCATGTGTAAAACGATCATGATAACACTGTGGTAACACTGTAAGACACAGTGCCCTATGCACTATTGGGGTGCGGATAAGGGTTTCATTTTATTATTATATGGATTTCACATTATCTACAGAAATACCAACTTATAATATTTAATAATAGAAATTATTTTTAGCATATAAGGACATTTCGCAAATATTTTTAATCAGTTTGATAATGTTTTAATAAGACTAAACGCGTCACAATATGCGTCATTGTATACATTAAAATAAAAATAGGATTCTATATAATAACCTTGCTAATTTTGGATATATTACCCAATAAATAAAAAATGGAATTCAACCAATTGTCTGCAGTTAGAATAAATAAGTGTTATATGATTTAAATATGGTTCATCTAGTCACAAAATAATTTTATATTTATTATCATTTAACAAAGGATTTATTTATATCTTATAATTTGTTGTTTTGTAAATGTTTCATGGATATATGTTTTAATGTTATTTAAATTAAATATTTGAATTAAAAAATATTTGCAAGATATTCTTCTTTTTTTTTCCACAACGCTAGATCTCGAGTTGGGAATCGGTTTCATTTGATCATCAGTTTCAAATGAAGGATTTACGGAGTTTCATATAATTAATATTATTAATTAATTCAGGATTCACTTTGAGATAATATTTATTGATTTTAATATTTTACATTTTATTTTTAGATAACACATTTTGTTAATATGTATTGATGCGCATGTTTTGATGTCGAGTGTGACGAAAAATGTGTCACAACCACAATAATCAAATTTTGGAAGTCATACACATCGCTCACTCCTTTCAAGAACGTCATAAATCAAAAATCGCCAATTTTCAGTTGTGCATGTTTTCAGAATGCCCAGAAAATGTACTATATCCCAGCAAAAGAGGCATATTTTAAATTTAATATTTACCCGCTACAGGACAGAAAATGTTGTTTTTGAATTTTGAAGAAAAGGAATTGTTTAATTATTTTTTTAAATATACTAAATATTTTTCAAATGTAGAATAAACCCTCAGGTTTTACCTAAAAAGATCTGTTGCACAGTAAAAAGTTCAATAAGTGGCTTGATATTTATTTTTAATATATTGTCTTGTATTTTTAAACTTTAAAAACGTTCTCCTGAAAAATCAAGTTTTTTGATTTATGACGTTCTTGAAAGGAGTGAGCGACATATTTACAATTATTGCAAATTATTGCATATGTTATATACGATAATTTTATAAATTCCAAGTCCTAAGCCCTTGCATGCTTAGAATTTTGAAGATAAACATTTAAAAACGATAGATGCTTTCTCTCAACCCTAATAATATGATTTTATGTCATCTAAATGGTTAATTATCCGGTATCTGATTTAAGAGTTAGTAAAAAAATCTTATATGTTCTTTCTTTAGAACATTTTGAGTATGTCCAAACACTTGTTCACAAAATCTGGATTATCTCCAATGACATGAGTTATTTTCATATTCTTTTTTGAGATCTCATCGAAGATGAAGAAAAATATGGAAGTCTGGGCATTTACGGGGCTGACGACGGGGCGGTCGTCTTTTCATCTCACCAATAGATGTCTTTAGTGAGGTTCTAGTGATTCAAGAACAGTGCTTCAAAAATTAGTTCGTATATATAGAAAATCTAAGAATTTGAGTAGTGTGGTTGTCAATAATGGGTAGAATTGGTGAATGTTACACTTGTGTAAAGTGATCACTTAAACCAGCCTATGACAGTCGTCAGCCCTGTAAATGCCCAGACTTACATATTCTTAATCATCGTTGATTAGATGTCAAAAAATAATATTCTTTCATAATATTGGTTGTTTCCATATCTTGATTTAAAATAAATAATACTCCTGATAATGGTTGCCTAAGGACAACACAAGGTAAGGGGTAGGTATCTATAATACAAGTAAGAGTTATTTTAAACCACCCTTATAGAGAGTTAGTGAGCTGAATAGGGGAGGAGAGAACGTACCCTTTGAGCATTACCTGCGTACGCACGATTGTGCAGAAATTACCTCTCCTTCCGACACATTCAAATGAAAATAATTTGCTGGCGTGTGACCTGTTTCATAAAATAGGGTCGAATGATTCAGGTTCAATAAAATCAAACAGTTTATGTACCACGCGTTATATCAGAGCATAAATAGTTTCAGCTTAAGCCTTTCCTGATAATTTCCGGTGTCTCCCTTCTCAAATTCAATAGCGAAGAACAATTTTGCCTCAATCTCGCTCTCGAACACTCGACACTAATTAGAATTGATATTAATTTCACTAATTGATTAGGCAGCCACTTTGTGGTAATATCGATCCATTTTAAATTGAAATTTTACTTGGTATATACCACTATTTTGTATAATATATTGTGATACGTGTTTCGATCCATTCGACATCATTTTGTGTTTAAATGCATTGAAACACGTGTCACAATATATTTAAAAGTGGTGTTTACAGAGTAAAACTTGAGTTCAAAATCATTAAGTTAAGTAATTAATGTCATTTTCGTGGAAATGTAGTACTATATTTATACTATATGAGTAACGATATGTTACTATATTTAAACTGTATAGGTGATATTAGAGTTAACCTAATACTCTAATATATGTTTAATATTCAGGACTGGTCCCTGAAGCGTTGGAGTGATCACCTTGACTTAGCGTTAAGTAACGACAAGATTGCGCTGCGTTAATACGATGCAGTGCCCTATGTACCATTGGGTGCAAATAAGGGTTAAAAGAGGAAGATGTCAGTAAATAAAAATATGTTTAAATTAATGTAAGGTAAAGTTTTTTTTCCCTATTTTCGGTTAAAAAGTTCCAACAAAAAGTTTTTAAAATATAACTGCATGTTTTCGTGAGATTAGAAGAAACAAACTTCGCAGCAAATTAATACGCAATATATTATCCAATTAATTCATTGCGTTCATTCAAAGTTTCTTTAGAATTCAATGTTTCCGCAAAGTCTGCGCGGAAACATTCCCGAAAAGTTTTTACGGACGAGTAAACTGAAAAAAGTTTTCTGCGAGTTGCGCACACGGGGCGTACGGCCCTTGGGCTCATGGCGTTCGGGGGCTTTCATTCAGGTTGTAGCGGCGTCGGGACGCACACGGGCGCTAGCGACGCTGACGTCGTATCCGACCGATTTCCGGGCCGATAGATTTCGCGCGTGAACGAACTTAGACCAGCATCATTCGAAATAATTAACGGACACGTTGAAATGCAGAATAATAAATTAAAAATAAAATGCGAAAATTTATTTCAGTTTAAAAGTTCATCTTAATAACTGCCGAAGTTAAGAAAAAACTTTTTAAAACTTTACAGTTATGTGCTTCTGTGAGTTTTTTTGGACATTCGAAGGATTTAAAGGATATGTTTAGTTACGAAGCTTAAATTTCACTTGTTTTAAAGGTAAATATTAATTGCAGAATATAAGTTTTTAAGTTTTTTTATATTTTTTTGTTATTTATGAATGTAAATTGCATAATCGTTATAAAATAAAAACAAACTGTACATATTAATAAAAATAAATATGTTATCTCTACTTGATAAAATCAATTAAATTATCTCATAAACACTCGATTTTAAACGTATTTTTAAGAAAAATAAAATAAAATAAAAATATATCAATATAACATTTACACAAATAAATGTTAAACATATAAGTACATGTTTGTAAATTTTAACAGTTAATCTCAGAAAAAACGACTATTTTGTGTACTTTTGTATATGTTTATACATACACACACATACACACACATATATATATATATATATATATATATATATATATATATATATATATATATATATATATATATATATATATATATATATATATATATATATATATATATATATATATATATATATATATATATATATATATATATATATATATATATATATATATATATATATATATATATATATATATATATATATATATATATATATATATATATATATATATATATATATATATATATATATATATATATATATATATATATACATTAATGTATCTTTATTAGGTGAGTAAACTTAAAATTTTCGATGAAAAAGAAATATTTTGTTCATTTTATTTGTCAGATTTAAATATTTTTACACATTTTTTGTTTTTCTTTTAGTTGTGATAGTTTTTAATTTTATAATAAATTTATTCTTACACTTTATTGCAGACAAATACATTTTATAAAGATACTGGAAATTCAGTTTACGGAAAAAGGCCTCCTTGATTATACGAAGATTTTTTCCAGGGGCGGAAAGGCATTGTTAGGAGCAGTGGAAGGATGTGTTAACGTCCGGAGGACAAAATTAGTTGTCAGTGCCAACGTCAGATGGCGACGCCGACGGCACTTCCGGTGGTACTACTGTTTGTCTACGGTAAGTACTTCCTTCCGGCGTCTTATTAAATTTCCACTCAAAAAGGCCTTTCGGGAGTAACGAGCGCTAGACTTTTTATTTTCTTAGCCCAATTTAAACATTGGGAAACTTTTGGATGTGTTATCTAAAACAGAAATACATGCAAATTCTTTTTACATATGATATGTAAATTCTCATTGTATGTGTTATGTAAATGTCTATTTAAAAATATGTGTTTTATTAACATGTATTCCTTTAAAAAGTAAAATAAGTTTATTTTTCTTAAATAATTGCTTGGTTGAGTTTTTTTTAATGTGCCTACATAAAAATATACAAAAAACAATAATTACTTATTCAAACAAAGCTGCGTACTTATGTTTTTTTCTTTATCATCGTAAAAAATCATATTCTTCGCAAATTATCACGATTCGACTGAAAAATAATCTCCTTTTTTATGTAACCTCAGGTACTAAAATGATGGCCCCATCGAAGATCGATGACTCCATCGAGGGTTTTTAACATATTGTCGATTTCAATTTATTGAAAATATTTAATGAAAAATCGGTCTTTTACGAACGTGGGGTAAAAATTAATGTTTCTAAAACTCATGTGCTGTGTAACAGCTCATGCTCAGATACCTAGTAACTCGTGACGTTGATTAACCCACACTTCGATAGGGTCAAAAATGTTTAGTTTTATTTATACATATTGGAGCTTATATAATTTAAAAGGGTACATCTCCAAAATCAGTAGCACACTTGGATATTGCGGACACTGCAATCAAAAGTATGAAGACTGTTTAAATATCAGGTTTTTACTTAATCAAAACAAAATGTATTTTATGTAATAACTGTATGATTCCCATATACGCCTGTGAAATATGGAAACATACATTGTCTAAAACAGGTATTTTCTTTAATAGATTTAGGATGTAGTAGAAATAAGGCGCAGGACGCAGCAACTTATAATCACAACTGTCACCAAAAAAGGCGGTTAAATTGGCTATGCCATGAATCCCTTTATCAATTATTCAATTCGATTCAATTCAATTTTTTCAATAATTAATATATACATTACAAACTAACATTTAAGGCATATACATTAAAAAACAAATTAAAAAGTAAGTAAGAAGACTCTTGTTAAATGTGTAGAAGAATCCCGCTTCGGAAGACTCCTTCGGACACATGGAACAGATCAATATCCAATAAGATATTGTTCAACATAGCGGTAGCTCTTCCTACAGGCATAACCATCGGCAGGTTGATCCTGTGTATAGGAATGTGAAACTATCTATGCCGACGCTGTCTTAGGTAACTATCGGGAACATACAGACCAATAGTCCGGATAATTTCAGGATTATCGATCATACCGCTCAACAATCGAAAAAAATGCGTAATCAAATACACATTCCTTCTAGTCTCTAAACTATTGTAGCCAAGCATACCCTGGAGAAACTCGGTCGAGTAAAGCCAAGGATAATAGCCGTACTCTCTCATGTAGAGATACCTCAAAAACTTCTTTTGGACTTTCTCTACCATTTCTCTATCATCAATCTTTATGTTCTTGCCGCTCTGGATGTCCACTGCTGATTATTCGTTGGCAGTTCTCATCTGAACTACGAGATGCAAACTTGACTTGAGAGGATGCAAAAGAGCTGAGCTCTAATATAAGAAGTAATTGTAGCAATAAGTAATAATAATACAAATTGAAAGCAGTTTGTAGACTCTATAAGCTTCACATAATGAAAAAAATATAAAAGATATATCAATATATTATAAGATTAAAACCAATATTTTAAGCTTTTCCACTTTATTTTTATTTGACCAGCGACCGGGTTTCGTCGTTACCGACATCATCAGACTGGTCGGTAACGACAAAATCCGGTCGCTGGTCAAATAAAAATCAAGTGGAAAAGCTTAAAATATTAGTTTTAATCTAATAATATATTAAAATGCAATTCCATCACGAAGTGTCAGTGGATAATATAAATCTATCAAGATCATATTTACATAAGTTAAAAAAGGATTTTTCCACAACAATAGTCGTTTTTATTTTGACCCTAGAATCGATGAAACAATGGCTTTACTGAGTCACTAACAGTAATAATAAAACCCTTATCCGCACCCCAATGGTGCAAAGGGCACTGCGTCATATAAACGCAGAGTAATCTTGATTGTTTACACATGAAGGAAAGGTGATCAGCCCTCCGCTTAAGGTACCAGTCCGGGGTAATATTGATGAAATATTACAGTTAGTAAATCACTTATATTTATTTATACACCCCTGGGAATCAAACCCGGGACCTTCAGAACGGTAGCCGAGCGTACTGACCATTACACTATGGTGGCGGACACTAACAGCCACTAGTAACTAAGTCACTTACAATATTTTGTATTAATCAATACACATATTTAAAACTTAAAATTTAATTTTTTAGATGGATGAATGGCTATTCTTTTATTTCAGTAACTTGGGTACGTTTATTTTTAATCACGATATTACCGCGATAATTAAATTTGGGTCTCCCACAGTGAAATTTACTTTTAAGTGATTTTTATCCCTTAATGTAATAAAGTTGATATGAATCAACTCAATTATAAAAATCAGTTCACTGAATTCAATAAGAATACCGATAAACCTGTCTCGTTTATTTCAATATCGCTTCCTTAGGGTTCAATAACAGCTGTGGACAGTATCAACAGAGCGGAAGTTGATACTACCTCTTCGAAGGTATATTTATAGACTCTTCCCCAGTTATGTTCTCCCGGTATATTTTTGACACAATGGAAGGCAAGAAGAGTTAGAATCTGGCACTTTGCCCACGTAGAGTCAGAACCTTAAATTACGATAAAAACTGTATTTGCCAACCTGATTCACTTTTGTATATTAAAAGTAACAAATAAAATATTATTTTTTTAATCTTTTAAAAATTACACCATCTATTTATCTGCCCGCTTCCGTAGTGTAATGGTCAGCACGCTCGGCTACCGTTTTGGAGGTCCTGAGTTTAATTCCCAGAGGAATCAAATAAATATCAAGTGACTTTTTCACAGAAAAATTGATTCAATATTACCCTGGACTGGTAACTGAAGTAGAAAGCTGATTACCTTTCCATGAATAAATATTACAGTAAAAAAGTTTCACTGTAATATTTTTTCAATATTACCCTGGACTTGTAACTGAAGTAGAAGGCTGATTACCTTTCCATCATGTGTTGACGATCAAGATAACACAGCTTTTATATGATGCAGTACCCTGTACTCCGTTGGGGCGAAGACAGGGTTCAAATGCATGAATAAAATTATTATTCGCAATAGTTTCATCGTTTTTTTAACAATAGTTTCATCAATAAAACTCAACTGAATTTAGTTCATAATTTAGCGGTGTTTTTTGTCCAGTTCATAGAATAACGTATCAGAACTAGCCCGATAGCAAATTATGTAGTACCGTACAATCAAATCGCTCGAAGAACAGTGTAGCCGCAGGGGTCAAAGGCTGTAAGTATTGTTTAATATCTTTGATAATTTTAATGATTCTTAAAAATGTATTCACGATTTGTTTTTTTTTTTCTTCAAGTTTTGCTACAACGTTGCATTTGAATTCGTAAGTGTTTTTAAAACATGTGTTGGTGAAAACATATAATGGCAGCGCCATCTGTTGAACGTAACAGCAAACGTAATATTAGATTTTTCATATTAAATTAACAATTCACATATTCTCTTAGAGCTGTAATAGGAAAATAAGATATGGAAAATGCTTTGCATTTTAAAACTCTTAGACTAGTTCAAAATTGAACACAATTTTTTGCAGTATTGTCGAGAATCGAATCCCCATCGTCAGTTTAGCCTCTAATCAACTATGTGTAGGCACAAAACGTCAGGCAGCTCATTGTAACGAGTAGAATAATGTACTATGCTATCGATTAAACAGTATTTTAATTTTGGCATATCCATTTGTTATAATTGCATATCCCCTATTTTTAAATCTGATTTCAAAACACAGTAAGGACGTTATTGCTTTCAAAATGACAAATGATAGAATTATTATTATTTCTATTACAAAATATGTTAATTTTTTTCTGTAAAAAGGGATGCCCTAATAAGCTCATCAAACATCCTCATCACCCTCCATTAGATCAATACCCTTATAATGAAAAAATGTAAATAATCGATCATTACATTATGTCATCGGGTCAAATGCAGTCTTACGTAAATACGTATACCCTTCCTATGAGTTTCTGTAGCCCAGGTCAAAGGGATAGTAATGAGTTATATGCTAATTCCATACAGAGGCGAACGCGAAACTAGTCGGTCCAGTGTACTATTGACAGGGATGTGAAAGTTTGGCGAGGCGTGAGGGTGTTTTGAGGGGCGCTTTCAAAATTCAGCGGATTAAAAAGGTTCTTTGAATTTTTTCGCCATCGATCCAAATATTATCTACTTTAAAATATTTTGTTTATTTAAAGCATTGGTAACTTTGTGGTATGGAAATATAATACTCTTCTCATCATTTGTGTAATACCAAATGTGTAATACACACAAACACACTTTGTGTAATACCACTTAAAATGTGTAATGATTATAAGTGATATTACACAAAATGAACGATGGATGATTAGGAGAGAGTTTAATACAATGAAAATTCAGCTATGATTTTGCCCACATTTCAAAGATCAAATACAGCTTTTACGTGACACGTGAAGAAATGAAATTTCATTTTTCAAAAATTTAATTAAAAAATTTCAATATAACTAATGTTTTCATAATTTAATGATAATTCTGGTAACATTTAAATATTTATTTTTGATGTTCATGTATTATGACTAGAAATGTTAAAATAAGTGGTTTGTACAAATTTCAATAAAGCTTAGTCTTTATGTAAATTAACACGGCATCTTTAAAGCATCATTAGAAATATTTTCTCCACAGTGTAGCTTTATTTATTTTATTTTTCAAATACTCGATTTCCTTAAAAGAGGTAATATTTTCAATTCGTTATTATTTATTAGACAAGCTAGGTACACAAATTTTTCAACCCAAACCGCTAAGCCGAAATTTCAAATCTATCAAATAACAATATACGAAAAGAATCCTATAAAAGTGTATTTATACAACTTTTAAAAATTAATGACATAAAGATGTTCAATAATGTGCGTTACACAAGTATATAAAGTGATCACTTAAGCCAGTCAAATGTCAGCTCGTTATCCTTGTGATGATCTTCTTCCGTATAAAAAACGATATATGCGTCATCTCAAGTCGAGACATGTACATGCATATAATATTAGTAGAGGTAATATTACTTAAACTGATGGAAAAAGGTACTTAGGCATAATTATACCAAAGTTTGAAAGAAAACATAAGATAATTTCATGATAAAATATAACGTATTATTTTTTTGTCATCTCAACATACATGAGGAAGAATATGAAAGTCTGGGCATTTACAGGGCTTACTACCGTCGTAAGCAGGATTAACTGATCACTTTATACCACCAACAATGGTGTAACATTCACCAATTCTTCCCATGATTGACAACCACACTACTCAAATTCTTGGAAGTTCTTAATATATGATCAAATTTCGAAACATTTTACTTGAATCACTATAATTTCACTATTGGTGAGATAATAGAAGCTTTTTATTTGTATATAAGGTTCAAATCATTTATTATAATCACATGAGAAACGCCAGAAAATATACTTTTAATTTTATTATTTTAGCTTATAATTTGACCAGATAATTTATATACAACATTTTTTGAATGTGTCCAAAAACTTTTATTTGTGAACAAGTATTTGGACACGAATAAAATTTTATAGGTACGCCCATAGCAGTTGAATATTAATATTCGTCGTGTCACTGCATTGCATTGGAGCTATATCATTTATGACACGAGGAATTGGAAATTATGTGAAACGTTCTAATTATATTATCCAAACATCCGCTACTGTTTGCACCCTGAACACTAGTTTGTTAATTAATGTGAACGTTTCTCCTCTGACCTACATTTGGAGGGTACATTCATATATAACGACCCCCTCCCTACGCAATTCAAGGGAACAATCGAAAAATCAGCCATGAATAATGCGAAATTATTGCCCAAATTATGCAAATCATAGTTGGTGCGATTCAGCCGAAACGTTTATTGAAATTTTCTATGAACATTATTATGTTTCTCCTTCATTTGCGACCTATTCACATTAGTAAATATGTTTTTAGGAATATATTTTTTAAAACATTACTTCAATTGCAACGCTATGACAAAAATAACAAGTAAGTTTTTAAAATATTAATATCAGATACAGATTTTTACGATCTACTAAGTTGTATATTTTTATTATTATTACATAAAAAAAGACACAAGTGACAATTGTTTAACCTTATTAGGGCATGATCAAACTGCGGTAGTTTGAGAATACCCTTAAAAGACGAAACAATTGTCACGAATTTTATTTTAATGTGTTTGAAAAATAAAATCATACAACTCAGTGGAGCTTTAAAATCAGTGTTTAATTTTAAAATTGAAAATTAAGATAACGAAGTTCTACAAATTAAGCGCCTATACAATGAATGACAATTTTGTTTTGATTCCTAGTTTGATTCGATTAAGGTTGAATTTTTTTTTCATGAAGTAACAATTGGTTTGGATATTCGTGATAACTTTTTCGTATCTATCTATCTTACATCCTTATTATCTAACTTACAGACAATCCTCTAAAATTGTGCTACATATTTAATAAAGCATATAATAGATATAAATATTGTTTTCACATAACATGCATTAAAAGTATTTTGATCACGTATTTTAATTATTGTATATTTTGAAATATATTCATATCTAAGAAATAATCATATTTTATGAATAAAATTTAAATTTATCGAATCAACCTAACATAAAAACGGAATATTGCTTTTATTATTAAAAATCGAAATTTATGTTCATGAAACAAAATATTAACATTTTATGACTAATGTTAAAATAAACTCATATTTTGCTTACTTATAAACATATTTATAGAGGAATTGGAAAAAAACAATCATACTTGAAAAATAATTGAATACGTTTTTATTTTGAACACGAAAGGTATCTCAGGCGAACGAAGCTCTGTATGTCAGTAACAAAAGGTCTTAACGGACGGATTTCTCCCCCTGCACATTATGCGTAACTAATTAGGAAGTTACTGCAAAGGTCAATTTTGTATCTCTTTCACTTGGCCAATGGTAGGTTTTTTTAAGTATTAGAGATCCCCACAGGTAAAAGGTTGGGTTAGGTAAAAGGTAGGAAAAAGATCGAGGTATAATAAAATTTTAGTTATTAATGACCTGTTTTTTAAATGGCAGAACTAGGTCGATGAAACAAGTAGTATTAATTTTAAACAATAAAAAAAAATCAGTAATATTTTAATGCATTTTTTAAACACGCTCTTAAATTTTAACAAAAAATTGATCGAGATCACGGAGAGTCATATTTAAATACGTGAATTTGAAATAAAGCTTCAAATTAAGAATTATTTGAAATACAAGTCGTTTGCAGAGTAATTTACTACAAATTGTATGGAACGCGTTAAAAGGGTAGCAATATAAATGAGATTTGAGTATTTGAATTCGACGGATTAAGATAAAATGGTGAAATAATCGTGGAATTAATAAGAAAAGATGTAATTACTAAAGGAGAACCGAGGGATGGATTTATCATCATTTCTGGGTGTCTCGTTTCAATTAACATGGGAATTATTACTTTTCTCAAATACGAAATATTAATTTTTCAAAGACAATATATCTAGAAAACCATATATATATATATATATATATATATATATATATATATATATATATATATATATATATATATATATATATATATATATATATATATATATATATATATATATATATATATATATATATATATATATATATATATATATATATATATATTAATTTATTATTAGATTAAAACCAATATTTTTAGCTTTTCCACTTTTTTATTTGACCAGCGACCGGGTTTCGTCTTTACCGACATCATCAGACTGGTGAGAGGCTTTACAAATTTGTATGTTATATATAAAAGAAGGCAGGAGTTGATAACCATGATTTGATATCTCGGCACCAGGTTCCTCTTCTTACACTCCTTGTTGAACCACAAATGTTGGGTTGCCATTTGCCGTTTACAACATAACTTTATGTAAAGCTTTGTCAGTTGCACTACGCTAGCACTTTTTAATAGATTTATATTATCCACTGACACTTCGTGATGGAATTGCATTTTTAATTTATTATTAGATTAAAACCAATATTTTTAGCTTTTCCACTTTTTTATTTGACCAGCGACCGGGTTTCGTCGTTACCGACATCATCAGACTGGTGAGAGGCTTTACAAATTTGTATGTTATATATAAAAGAAGGCAGGAGTTGATAACCATGATTTGATATCTCGGCACCAGGTTCCTCTTCTTACACTCCTTGTTGAACCACAAATGTTGGGTTGCCATTTGCCGTTTACAACATAACTTTATGTAAAGCTTTGTCAGTTGCACTACGCTAGCACTTTTTAATAGATTTATATTATCCACTGACACTTCGTGATGGAATTGCATTTTTAATTTATTATTAGATTAAAACCAATATTTTTAGCTTTTCCACTTTTTTATTTGACCAGCGACCGGGTTTCGTCGTTACCGACATCATCAGACTGGTGAGAGGCTTTACAAATTTGTATGTTATATATAAAAGAAGGCAGGAGTTGATAACCATGATTTGATATCTCGGCACCAGGTTCCTCTTCTTACACTCCTTGTTGAACCACAAATGTTGGGTTGCCATTTGCCGTTTACAACATAACTTTATGTAAAGCTTTGTCAGTTGCACTACGCTAGCACTTTTTAATAGATTTATATTATCCACTGACACTTCGTGATGGAATTGCATTTTTAATTTATTATTAGATTAAAACCAATATTTTTAGCTTTTCCACTTTTTTATTTGACCAGCGACCGGGTTTCGTCGTTACCGACATCATCAGACTGGTGAGAGGCTTTACAAATTTGTATGTTATATATAAAAGAAGGCAGGAGTTGATAACCATGATTTGATATCTCGGCACCAGGTTCCTCTTCTTACACTCCTTGTTGAACCACAAATGTTGGGTTGCCATTTGCCGTTTACAACATAACTTTATGTAAAGCTTTGTCAGTTGCACTACGCTAGCACTTTTTTAATAGATTTAATTTATATATAATATATATATATATATATATATATATATATATATATATATATATATATATATATATATATATATATATATATATATTTATATATGTATATATATATATATATATATATATATATATATATATATATATATATATATATATATATATATATATATATATATATATATATATATATATTGTACATATACATATGTTCGTTCGAAACATTCGTTTGAAAATGCCATAACTAGGCGAAATAATTGTCACAAAGTTAATTTTGTTAAAAGTGTTTTTTTTTATAAAATACAACTAAGTAGACTCAAAAAATCTGTGTTTGATTTAAAAAAATAACATTAAACATAATTACTTTATTAAGGTTATCTTTTAGATTGAAAATTCATAAAACATGCAAAATTATTTAAATTAAAATTATGTAAATATGAATTTATTTTATTTTTATTTTACAGATTTGTTGTGATTATCAAATTTGATCATATTTATTTAGACTTTGGTAAACCTCATACAAAAAAACATTTTATAAAATGAAAAACCAAAAATTACACATTTTAATCATTATGAAAATTTACAAATAATATTCAAGATTGTAATAAAATTGTTAAAATAGTTGTGAAATCATACGGCAATAACATCATACTGAAGTATTCATTAAGTTTGCAATTTATGATTGTGATTAATCAAGACATCAACAGTTTACGTCTTAAAAATGGATTAAGTTATAAAACACTTGAAACCCGATGTACAAAGTTTTTCACCATGGGAAACTATTAACAGACTCCCAAGTCACATCAAGACATCATTAAAATTCCATTACTAAAACAAATGACTTTCAACTTTCAGTTTTTTTCAGCCTTATGAAATTTCCCCTGAAAAGTTTTGTTTACTCGACAGATTTTACATTTCAGCACCTTACTAGAAAAGCGAAAAGATCGTTGTTCATTACTCAAGATGAATTTTGCGAAAAACTTGCTTGTGATCTATCATAACTTATATAATGAATAATTTTATACGTACATGAAATTTCAAAACTTACGCCCAAAAAATAATTTTATATTTAAATTTCTTTTAACATTTGAAAACATCATAGAAGAATCATATAAAGTTTGATTTTGATGAATTATTATTTTTATATCGATTTTTAAAATATTTTAGTTCGATTAAATAAGACCGTAGAATAGTGGTTGGAGCGTTTGGGGTCAAAATGAATATATAAAATAAATTAATTTAAACTATTTTCGTTTAAAAATCAATTTTTTTGTATTTTAAATAACAAAATCAAACACTGATTTTTAAGATCTTCTAATTTGTACATTTGTGTTTAAAAAAATATATATAAAAAAATAAAATTCGTGACAACTGCTTTTCCTCGTTAAGGCATTCTCGAACTCGTGACAATTGTTTCGCTTTGTTAAGGAATTTTCAAACTAATCTGGCCTTAAAAAATAGTCAAATACTGAAAACTTAGTGTTTGACTTGAATATTTAAAATGTAAATTAAAGAGTTCTACAAATTGATGTCAGATCAATAAAAACGGGTTTTTTTGTTTCCGTCAAATAAAAAACGAAAATAAGTATTCAACGTTCATACTTACTTAATTAAAATCACAAATCCATAACCCAAAATAATGTGGTACAAATTTTTTTATTTCTCCGTCAAAATTGTGGAAAAACTTTTCATCATGTTGATGTAAAATAATTGGAATTTATTGTCTCCGTTGATGGTGACGTGCTAGTTAGCTATCACTAAAAACCAAACTTGCGTTAGGGTAATACGCTGGTGATGACGCTGACATACGGAGGACCTAGTTCATAGCAGATGGAGTATTGGAGAAAATAATGAACACGCTACGGTCCAACAAAGTACGGTTAACTAGTTTGTAACTGACGTGGAAAAATAACTGGCTTTGTGAAAACGGCAGATGGCGAATTACCAGCTAGACAAAGGAATGTTTTCCAATGCATCTATGGGAAAAATCTAAAGGCATCCTTTTGTGATTTTAGTAACGCGATATACGATTAGTTTAAAAATAAAATAAAATAAAATTTGAATTGAAGTAAATTTTCCTCGAGATATACATACATAATACACTCGTGAGATCATTTCAGGTACCTTATTTAATTTCAGGTACCAACAGGCGCCGTGACGTGGGTGGGTAGACGTTCGACTACAAAATTGACGTCACGGGTTCGATTCCCGCCAATTGCAAATAAAATCATAAAATATTTTTTTCAATTGGTCTGGGTGTTTATAAAACAATTTTTACATTAACTTTCCCTACCCTTACTATCCTACCTACAGACTAGCCTCTAATAGTAGAGGTTTTGCGAGTTATTTCTTTTTTTAAGTGCCTTTTTTGAACAGAAATACGATTTTAAAAGTATTTTTTTAAAGTATAATATATATACATTTAAAGTTTACAAAATGTAAGCTTTGAATTTCATTTCGAAACAGCAAAAATGAAGTAATTATATATTTAAATGAAAAATAAAATACCCGGAATAAGAAGGCAGTTATTATATGTGAAATATAATTATTAAATATTCTTGTAATCACTTACGTTATTAAAAATTCTCAGACTAAACTTTTACACTTGACTGGCGTATGGTGCCTGAAGTTATGCAGTAATTACGAAAAATAATTAATTTTGTTTAAATTAAAATATACCATCTTGGTCAAGTGTCGTTAAAGAAAGCTCCACATAAAAAATAAATTTCTTTTTAAGTAGGATTAATTTCAGCAGCCCCTAAAATGTTTTCGGGTCATATTCACGTTGTGTATTTCGAGAGATTTTTATTTATTTAAATTGAAGAGACAAAAGTATTTTTCAAAATAAAGATAATTTTATATTGTATAAATAAAAAAATTAATTTATTGTAATATCCCCCCCATGGTTGGCGTATGTATTTAAAGTTTGTCCATTTTAAAAAATGCATAGTACTTATATAATATTTGACATCTCAACATAGATGAAAACTAATATCGAAACATGGGTATTTACATGGGTTATGACATGTCATATGCTGATTAAATGATCAATTTACACACTTGTAACAAACATTATTCTATCCATGATTGATAACCACAAAACTAATTTTTTTGAAGGTCACACATAATCGTATACGATCAATCACATGACATCCTTATCCATGATTGAATTCACAACAGCCATCTATGTTTGGATTTAGAAAGTTTTATTTAGCAGAGACCCATTAATTTGTATGGAACGAAAACACCTCAAATTTTGATTTCCAATTTTTAACCAACGTACCAATTAGTATCGGTTCCTTGGTTTAGTTAAAACAATATTAAAACGCCCTAATAAACAGGGTAGACAATATTTTAACGAAACTAACCAACCATTACTCCACTTCCCCGCAGAGGTAGGCAGAGAGAATAGAACGCCACACCACTGTGTCTTTGCAAAAATTCTTCGCCTCTTCCACGTTCATGCATCTCCTCATATATACCCCCCGATTATTACGACTCCTAACTTGACCACTTTCATGTATTTAGTATACCTGATCGTGCCATGTTTTTCTCGGTCTTCCTCTAATTAAACGAATACAACTTTATATATCTTCAATCGAAAAAGTTCGACTTTTGATGAACGAATGATTTTTTTATTAATATAATTAATTGAAATTATGGCTCAGAAAAGATATTCCTCAACTTTTTTAAAACAATAATAATGTCATATTAATGTGGGGATATCTCTTTGAAAACTTCAATCGATATTTATACTGTATTCACACAAGTTTGTGGACGTTTTATCAAATGGGGCACGATGTACTTTGTAGTTCAGAATCTGAAATTAGTGCCTTCACCCAAGTTTGGTGTACTTCAAAGTGACACCTTGAATTATCTAACTCGAGATGAATAATTACTGAGATGTGGGGCTGGTGCCCAGAACTCAGCCACGGCCAACGGAAGCACTTTCTTGTAATTCAAGTTCAAATAAGTTAATAATGCGTAACATTATTTGACGAATTGCTATCCCGAGTCTAAGAAAGTTTCGGAGACAGCAGTTTGCTAACTATACCAATGTAATCTCATGTTATATAAAGCGGGTCATACAACAAGGATACAGAACGAAAGTTATGAGGATAGGTCACTTTGTTATTAGGCTATTTGCTATATAGCATAAATAGCCTAATAACAAAGTGTTAACAAAGTTATAGCAAATAAAAACCTATCAGCGGAAGCTAAACTGGCAGTGCACAACGGAGTACTGGTTCCAACTCTAATATATGGAAGTGAAACATGGAGTTGGCAAAAAAAGGATGAAAGTAGACTGAATGTAGTCGAAATGCGATCTCTCAGAAGAATGTGCGACCAAACGATGTATGATAGATGTACGAATAGTGAAATAAGGAAGGAATGCAAAGCTGAGATAAGCATTATCGATAAAATTAAGAAAGGTGTGTTGAGATGGTTTGGACATGTAGAACGAATGAGTGAGGAAAGAACAGTAAAACAAATTTATGACGCGAATGTTAGCGGGTAAAGAAGCAGAGGAAGACCGAGAAAAACATGGCACGATCAGGTATGCCAAATACTTGAAAGTGGTCAGGTTAGGAGTCGTAACAATCGGCGGGTATGTATGAGGAGATGAATGAACGTGGAAGAGGCGAAGAATGTTTGCAAGGACAGAGTGGTGTGGCGCTCTATTCTCTCTGCCTACCCCTGCGGGGAAGCGGCGTGATGGTTAGTTAGTTAGTTAGTTTAGTTATTAGGCTTCAATTAATTTCTCTTTGTCAAAATAACAAAGTCTTTACCATAGAAAATTATCGGATCGAAGTTTTGTTTTGACATATCTTGGTGGAACAGCTTTTTATATGATAAAATAACAACTATTTATTGTTTCCGCATAAATTGATGGGGAGTAAACTAATTATATGGTTGTTAATTTATTACGTACAAAGAAAAAAGTGTCAATAGTCCGGTATATATTGTACATAGTTAAATTTTGTCAAAAAAAAATTCCAGTGAAGAAAAAAAATTACTTTATAATTAAATGTAAACAAACGTATAGATATCTTGATTTCGGGCGTTTTTCGGTATGTTAAAAAATCTGTTAAGGATCTTGCATACATCCAAATAAAAAGGTATCTGCCATATAAAAGCTTTCTCAACCCAACAAAGATGGCTCTAGTGAACTCACATCTACAATGTTATGAGATTAATGATAAAAATATGTAAGAGTTCCATAATGTTGAGTAGTGTGTTTGCCAATCATGGGTAGAATGGTGAATATTGCACGTACGTAAGGTAAAAACTTAACCAGCATATGATAGGTCATAAGCCATGTAAATAACCCGTAAATACTTTCACATTCTTCTTCATCTTTGTTGACTTATCAAAATATTTAAATAATTTTTTTACTCAAATAAATATTTAAAATAAAGTATGTCTCATATGATTTTGTTTGCAAAAAAGAATATATCAAACGATTCCAATAAAGTTTTATTAAACGCCCGGTGGGGATGCGAGGAGGAAGGCTATGAAAGGAACGCTTTATGCAAAGGGTTGTGGTGAAAGCCGCCAGCGGTTTGGGCACAATACTATTGAATAAAAGGATTTCCGATTCACATCACGGTCCACGGGCTCCACTGGTGTATGCGACTCGTGGACTCGTGTGATCACCGCGAGAATTCCACTTCCACAATCTTCCGGGAACTGGTGATGCGGCGATAGTTCCGCAGGAAACGAATGCTCGAAAAAACATGAGAATTGTGTGTTATTAAAATTTGCTATGGTGCAAAATGGAGCATTCATTTAAATAACGATAAAAAAAACAGAAATAATTTGCTTCACTGGATTTTTAATATTCTCCGCCTTTATTTATTGATATAAAACATGATTCAAAATATTGCAAGGTTCTGATAAATTGCATTTTAAGAAAATTATGATCGGGTTCTTACAATATCATTACAGTAATACATTAAATAACACAAAAGAAACATAACTTTAAAGATAAACTGCATTATCAAAAAAAGGAACATAAAAATACTAAAAAAAATCGATAAGAAAGTTAAACATTCTTACATTAACACTCTTCTTATCATTCATCGTTCACTTTTTGTGGTACCACGTTAATAAACATTAACTTGTGACTGCCATTTTCGGAATAATCATTCCATCATCAGATCATTAAAATAAATTATTTTACCATACCATAAAGTTAACCATGTTTTAATACACAATTTATTGTTTCGGCATTAATTTTGTGGTAAGAAATGTTACAATGATTAAAGAAAACACTTCGTTTTTTACCACTTGAGGTTTATTATAGACTACATGTTTCAGAAGTTAAACTTCCATCATTCAGGTCTGTTTAATAACTCATTATACAGACCTGAATGATGGAAGTTTAACTTCTGAAACATGTAGTCTATAATAAAACTTAAGTGGTAAAAAACGAAGTGTTTTCTTTAATCATTTTAATACACAATTTTAATTTTTATATTAATTTAATTATTAAAAGACAAAACACACATGTAGACATAAATATAATTCAAATATTTTTTTTATCAAAAAAAAATTTTCTTAGGCTCTAAAAAAATGTACCAAATAATGAAAGAAGTTGTAGATTTTTCTTATTATTAATAATTTAATTTAGTTTTAATGTGTTCTTAAATCTTTATTATAAAACTTCTTAGGACTGAAACGAATTTTATACAATGTTACATAAATTAAGGGTTAAATTACACTAATATTATCGTATTTACATTCAAGTAACGAAACACAGATATGAATTTAATTACTCAGTTTGAATATATTGATTTGCGTTTAAGCTACGTATTCAGTATTTATTAAATATCAATACTCTGAAACTATTAATAATACGGGGTTATGTATTTTTATATTCATATCACGATCATGCAATTGCGTATGTGATTTGTATATTTTAATGTATTGTTATCAATTATAGGAAAATATGAAAGCGTTCATAAATAAATCATGTTTTTAAATTCTGATAAAAAATAAATTCTCAAACAATTCAAATTCATAAAAAAAATGTTTTTCACCATATTTTGAGTGTCGGAAATGTCTGCATATTTACAGGGCCTGGGATCTGTCATAGGCTGGTTTGAGTTATCAGTTTAAAAAACATGAAACGTTCACTATTATAATCATAATTGAGAACTATACTACTTAAATTTCTTAAACTAGTTGTAAATAAGTGGTGAAAAATTTTATAATTCTTTGACAAATAATTTGACACTCAAAATATTGTATTTTTTGTCAAAATAAATGTTTAATAAAAATTAGAAATGATATTTTCGGGCGTCTTCTAGTATACGAATCGATTCGATAAGAATCTTACATATATTCCATTAAGGTTTCTGCGATTAGAAAACTTACTAATTTTAATCTGCGATATTCAATTGATGTTCATTAGTTTTTTAATTGAAGCACAAATATACTTTCCGAAATTTGACCAGTAAGGTTACCAATTATATAACCTGTATAAAGTGATCACTAGAATTAGCCCATGACGGGTCAATAGCCCTGTTAGTACTCAAGATATAATTGTTCATCTTTATCTTATTTGGGATATCAATAAAATATCTTGACGTAAATAATCTTTAACATTAAAAAAATAATTTTCATTTTCTTCATACGAAGTACACTATATACCTCCTTTATACACATGATTGTTTTAAAGATATTTAATGTCACACCGTTCATATTCCTGAAGACACCAAATAATGTTGCTGAACTTTACTCGGTAAACTCAAATGGCAGGAATTAATTCAATCCTTTGTTAGGTAAATATTCAATATGTCGGAATGAAGTTTTCGCTGAAACCCGTTATTAAGGAATTTCTCTGTCTTCCTCAGTTAGAAGTACTTGAATATAATACACGCTTCAAGGAGAGATGTTATTCGATTGCTATAATTTGACACAATTTAAACACATTTCATATTTAACGCTTTACTTTACTTTAAATGTTCGTGGAAGTTCTATATCTGAGATAAAAGTTTTTAAGTTTCTGCTGTATTCTCTTAGAAAATCATTTAAATCGTATTTTAAAATACAATAAAAACCTAACTTACACTACACCAACTAACGTCAATTTGAACTTACGTTATTCTTTCAAAAAAATACATACATCTTTACTATGGATCCTTTGGATTCTGATGGCAAATATAAATAATTGATTATAATACAAAACACCAATGTGGAATGGATCATCACAAAAACAATACAAGGTTTAAAAAAAGCCCTTTAAAAATAATAAAGTAAATTTATAGGGAATTGTGGTACATAAATAAGAAAAAGATTTTGTTTTTTTTTAAGTCTAATAACGATTTTATTTTTGATCACATTTCGTTCAATAAGTTAAATTCAAAGCTGTGAATTAGTCATTTTATTGGTTTTTGAAGATGGAAACATGGACCAAACTATTCCTTTTTAATAAAATAACCTCAAGTGGTAAAAAACAAGTATTTTTCTTTTACAATTTCATCATGTCTTACCACAAAGTACATAAATGTCGAAACAATAAATAAACTATTTTCTTTCTACATATGGAATGTCAAGGCTACAAGATAAAGAAATAAGCTCTTTAAGGGAGATTTACCAACGGGCACTAATTCTATGAACTTAGCCAGCAGTAAGAATCCTAGATTTCTCGGGTGGGGTATGTGGGGAGCAAGCTGTGTATATTCAATACAATATTATTTTTTTTTTCCCCTATATTAATTTTTCCAATAACCCATTTTGTCAACGCAATATTTGAAATGCCTAGAAAAACTGATAATTTAAAAAAAATTGTATGGAAAACAACTAGTATAACCAAATTCCTACTATATACCTTATATTTATTGGATTTAAGTTTTGTACCGACATTTCTTGGTGGAATTGCATTTCATATAATAAAATAACAGCTATAATTTTTTTTCCACACATATTTCACTTGACCAGTGACTGGATTTTGTCAACACCGACATCATCAGACTGATGGGAGACCACACAAAATTCTTTGTTGAACATAATAATATTAATACTTTTATTTTACTGTACATAAATTTACTCAATTTGAATTCATTTTATCAGAATATTTCATATTTATTCATGGCTTTCAACCCCTGCCTTTTTGTGTATATAACAAAGAATAAAGTTGCAAAATATAAAATTTATCGATATTAATTAAATTATCCAATTTTCCCTTGATTTTCGATTTCTTAGAAACACTGTTTTGACTTAAATGAGTTGCTGTTTTTGGAATAACCCCGTCATATTATCTATATATTATAGGGAAATTTATAAATTTGGCAGCATTTGAAACGAAATTGCCCTCATTCCAACGCTCGCTCTCCAGCATTAAATGGAGATGTCAGAAAAAATATAAGACTATTTTTTTTATATTGATGCGATACTTAAGTAATACTATTAGTATTGGAAATAAACAGAATTCTTAAACACATTTCTTTTTGAGCTTTATATATTGCTTGGAGATCCAATATCTAGGTTTCAAACTCAATTCACTGTTTTTTATTCTCTATAAAAATCAATTTTCTTTTATCGTATTATATCGCTTAGTGAATTACCTAGGGAAAATATATTTTTCCAATTTCTTCACGATTTTCATATTTCAATATTATGAAATAAAACAAAGAGTTAATAACTGTGAAAATAAACGGCTACCCAAGTAAAATCCAGTGAATTCAGTGAACATAAAATAATATATTCTGCTAAAAATACTGTTTTTTTCTATAACTTTTGGATTTAGCATTTGTGGGATTGTTACAAAGTTACTATGGATGTCTCTATAGAGGCGAAATTTTTTTAAAGAGGGTGTACGTTTGAGATTTTGTTTGCTGGATTGATTCATTTAATTCATTATGGTGTCATCTCTTTTATTTCATGATATGACCAGACGACAACAGAAGCACTGAATAATTGAAGTATTAAACACATATTTTTTTAAAACGTCATATTTATGGTCTCTATTATTTACAGTTAGTCCGCTTCCGTAGTGTAATGGTAAACGTGTTTAGCTACCGTGCTGGGGGTCCCAGGTTCGATTCCCAGGGGGGGGAAATAAGCATTAGTGATTTTACTCTGTAATATTTATTTAATATTACCCTGGACTGGTCCCTGAAACATAAAAGTGATCACCTTGCCTTGTCCTTGCCAGTGTCCTACGCACTATAGGGTGCGGACAAGGGTTAGGTAAAAATTATGTTCTTGACATGTCGTTGGCTGGTTTCATGATTTGAACAAAAAATAGGAGAATAGAAAAATTACAGTATCAAAATATTTAATTTTAACAATAATTTTTTTTCTTTTTTGTATCTACAAAACATTAAACAATAAACAAGTTCAAAAGATAAGTTAAGAAAACGTATAACATTTATTAAACGCATTATTTAAGTTTGACTAATTGAGTTGTATCTCTTTACTTCTAAGTAAAATGGAATATAGATGTTCCCAAACCAAACCTTTTAGGTCCAAGATCAAGGAAGAGAAGGCTTAAGACAAATCCCCTCTACTCACCCATCTCGACTAACCTCCTAAAACCAAGAGGAATAGGTTTATCTAGCTTATAATTTCCGACAGGCCACCTGTACCCCGGCGAGGTATACACATTTCATTCTAGACTCGGATGAAAAGCATTCACTCATAAGGAATTATAATAACAGAAACGTATGCAGACACTGCGCAAAAAGCATTATGTCCAACGAAATAATCCCGCGAGAAGACAAGTGACAGCGGCTGGCTAGGAACACAAGCTTTGTTCAAAAGGGTGTTCAAATGGATTCGCCATGTTTGTGATCCATACATGATTCTAACCAATATTAACGATGAAAAAGTTCTAAAGCTATTTTCCTAAAGCACATTAAAAAAAATTGAGTAAAATTCGTCATTAATACAATAATATTGCTTTCAATATAAAGATTTTTTTAAATTCCAAATGTCTTAAAATTACATTAAAAACGATTTATTTAAATAATTCTTTATCGAATAAAATAATGAGTATGGGTGTTTGTCCACTACACGAGATTTCACCGCCCGGCAGTTTTGAAAACGATAGCTTAGCGTGATCACGCACCGATCGATAGCACTGATCCGAAGAAATATGGACAAAAGTACAAGCCAATCCAAGCCAATCGTTATTTTAAAACGCCTTTAAAGCATTTTAAAATTACACGGGATTACATGAAATTCTAGGTAGTGGACAAGCGCCCTATGTAGTTTTTTCCACATGAATTTTACTTGACCAGAGACTGAGTTGTGTCTTAACTGACGTCATCAGACTGGTTTGATAAAGTTCAAGTAGAAAAAAATACAAAGTTGTTATTTTATTATGTAAAATGCAGTTCAATCAAGAAATGTCAATACAAAACATAAATATATTTAATATTTATTTAAAAAATATATATTTCCTAAACTT
This sequence comes from Brachycentrus maculatus, assembly GCF_059751285.1. Taxonomy (NCBI): domain Eukaryota; kingdom Metazoa; phylum Arthropoda; class Insecta; order Trichoptera; family Brachycentridae; genus Brachycentrus; species Brachycentrus maculatus. Next base: position 835,032 of record NW_028280843.1, read on the forward strand.
ATGATTTGAATTAATTTTGGGAGATGTTTTACATTTATGACATCTCAATATAGGTGTAGAAGAATATGGAAGTCTGGGTATTTATAGGGCTTTTGACCTATCTTAGGCTGATTAAGTGATCACTTTACACACGTGCAATATTCACCGTTCTACCTATGATTGACAAACAAACTACTCAAATCATCAAATACATAAATACGTTTGTATATAAACATACGTATTTATGAGCCGCTATACGATATTATATAAACGATTATTAAATATAAGTTTAAATGTTAATAAATTTAATAATTGCTTCTGGCAATAAATATTATTGAACAATTTTTTTAACACGCTGTATATTCGTATATTCTGTAGATAAACAGGCAAGCTACTAATTCTAGAGAGCACACAGATGGTAACATTCATTTCTCACATTTCATCTGGTATTTTCTTGTCTTCCTTTCCTACCTTTATCTCCACGTTCTAAATGTTCTACAACGCCAGTTTCTATGAAAATGAACTGTATCTCAAATTCATAGAAGCGTAATAATATGAAAATACTACATCGTATTAAAATAACAGAATGATTCGTACCTTTATTATATTTAGGCACCCAAACCAAACTTTTGTAAGCAATGATTGTTTGTGTGTACGTATATTAAACGCACACAAACGAATATTTTACATATCGCTCACACTTTTCAAGAACTTCATAAATCAAAAAAACTTTTTTTCATGAGAACGTTTTTTATGTTTAAAAATAAAACACAACGTATTAAAAATAAATATCAAGCCACTTATTGAACTTTTTACAGAGCAACAGATCTTTTTAGATAAAACCGTTTTTTCACCATTTGAAAAATATTTTATATATATTTAAAAAAAATAATTAAACAATACCTTTTCTTCAAAATGCAAAAACAACATTTTATGCACTGTAGCGGGTAAATATTAAGTGAAAAATATGCCTCTTTCGTTGGGATATAGTACATTTTTTGGGCATCCCGAAAACATGCACAACTGAAAATTGACAATTTTTGATTTATGACGTTCTTGAAAGGAGTAAGCGATATGTGTTACATGTATTGGAGTTATGAGCACATGTTTATATTTTGTATATGTATAAATATATATATTTGTATAAATTTAAAAAAAAATACATATATATATATGTGTGTATATATACATATATATATATATATATATATACATATATATATATATATATATATATATATATATATATATATATATATATATATATATATATATATATATATATATATATATATATATATATATATATATATATATATATATATATATATATATATATATATATATATATATATATATATATATATATATATATATATATACGCACACATACACAAATATGTATACGTTAACTACTTAGTGTAGATAACTTTGACTTCGCTTTGACTAAACTTTTATTACTAACCAATTTTTCATTTTGAAACCAGTTTTCGATAGGTTTTGTCAGAAAGTTAATTAATCGGGAAATAAAATAAATGAATATATATTTTTATCAAAAAGTAGAATGTCGTAATGCCTATTTAAAAAAGGCCTTTTTTAAATAAAAAAACATTATAATTTTGTTGTATGCGAAACATATATAAGTAAAATTATTTCTACAAAGGTTCATTTGCTGAAAATTCTGAATCACATTAATTTTTAATTACGTGACATGTGTTTTTGTATTTTTTTATACCGCAATAGTAGCACCATCTGTCGAACGTAACAGCAATACACGCAATACTTAACATTACTGATGGCGGGTAGCGTGCTTCTTGATAGCTGCTGCCATTAACCGTTTTCAACGTTTTCTGTTGCATTTTTAGTTAGGTAGGAATAGTAGGTTTTCAATTATTCTTCACTCAACAATAATTGTTACATTAAATATAGAAAAAAATGTGCGAAATGGTAAATTCGTAATTTAAGCAGAATGAAAAAGAAAACAAAATAAAGAAGAAAGTAATTAATATTTTTTAAACTGATAATATGGGGACAATTAATCAATTTATAAAGTATTGATATCCGTTAGCCGAAAATAACAGCGAATTAAATGTGAACTTTATTTTATTTTTAATTCAAAACCGATTATTTTATGAGTTGCAATAATTATTTCATGTATCGAAAATGATTTTATAGCACTTGAACAACTCAAGTAAAAATAGCACCAAAAAAATCAAACCCTTATCCGCACCCCAATTGTGCATAGGGCACTGCATTATAAAAACACAGTGTTATCTTGATCGTTCACACACGAAGGAAGGTGATTAGCCCTCCAGGGTAATATTAAATAAATATTAGAGTAAAAAAAAATACTGAGATAATAATGACAAAATTAATTATAAGCAAAAGAATACTGATATAATATTTCAAGTAAATGATTACATTGCAAACATTTGCTTCCTAGCTGACTTTATCCTGACATTTCAGCAGGAAGCAGCTAAAGCCTGTCCAATAAATTTAGATCCACGTCAGCTAACCCATAAATGTTAGTAGCAACGACTTCATATGCAATTCAGACATGATGCACGCTGGATAAGCATTTTCCATTCTTTAATAATGGAAAAATTCTATACTATAAAGGGAAAAATATTAATATCAGTTTAATTTAAATCCCGGGTTCGATTCCCAGGGGGGGTAAGAATAATTATGAGTGATTTTTTCACTGTTATATTTATTCAATATTACCCTGGACTGGTACTTGAAGCGGAGGGCTGATCACCTTTCCTTCATGTGTAAACGATCAAGATAACACTGCGTTTATATGACGCAGTACCCTATGCACCATTTGGGTGCGGATTAGGGTTTTATTTTTATTATTTAAATCATTTTGATAATAGAATTCAAAACAACACGACCATTGATAGCTTAATTTTTTTAATAATATTTTTGACGTAAACCTACGTAGCATATTTAATAGAATTTGTTATTTAATGAAAATTGAGCAGAAATCGGTTAAAGATATTATTTAATAAATACAGCATCATCAGTTTCGTTTATCAGTTATCTATGCAAAAATCCAGAACCCTGAATTTCTATCGTTTTAAAAATATATATATATTTCTCTTAACAAAGTACATAAATGTATCTTGTTTTACTAGTTGAATCTGTAAGAAACAGTATCATATTTATAATTTTTGATCAATTTTCATTTTCATGATACTACTATATTATCTGAATGAAATAATTTCTGTAATTTTTCCAGGATGAAATCACAAAAATGCGCTTTAATAAACAGACAAAAATACAGATATATGTCTAAGAAAATATATTATTTACAAAAAAAATTTAAAACAAAAAAAATCAAAAGTGATAAAATAAATATTCATGTAATATTTTGTATCAAGTGTTCAGCGGGTACACTTAATAATACTGGTACTGAAATTGTTAGTCATAGAAAATATTTAAGTTACCGACAATTATTATAATAATGAACAGTTAAAACGTTATAAAATAAATGTTCAAGTAATATTTTGAATGTAAATTATTATGAAGTGTTCAGTACTCTTAAAAATACTGGTACAGAAATCGTAAGCAAAGAAAATATTTAAGTTACAGACAATTTTTTAAATAACAGACAGTTTAAACGTGATAAAATAAATGTTCATGTAATGTTTTGAATATTAATTAATTAATATTATTATCAAGTGTTCAGAACACTTAATAATACTGGGACTGAAATTGTTAGTCGTGGAAAAAATTTATGTTAAAGACAATTTTAACAATAACATACTGTTCAAAAGAGATAAAATAAAAGTTCGTGTAATATTTCGTATTGTATGAACATTATTATCAAGTGTTCAGTAAGTTGTTACAAATACAGCCATCTTGTCAGTTCTCCCTATAAACGCCAGTCTAATGTCGGCTCTGGCAGTAACGGCAGCATTTATACCCATCACAACCACATGCCACATCCACTTGCCATTCCGTTACGCCCATTGAAGAGGAAGCAAACTTGGTTAGCTACACGTCATCATTGTTATTCAAAAGCTGTTTTATCTCTAAACGTCAGGTAAACTATGTACATCCTCTGAGTGTGAACGGGACCCTTGTGAGAAATCCGCGGAGTGATTTACAAACATATATCAACTGAGAGAAGAAATAATAATGAGAAAAAAGACAATTATTGACTGATTCAGCTGTCACTTTGTGGTAATCCATTATTAATTTTAAATTTACTTACTTGTTTAACACCACTATGTGGTTTTTGTAATGTGGTTTCGATACATTCAATATCATTATGATATTGTTCGTTATAATGATACTGAATGTATCGAAATACGTGTCACAATTAACAGTTATAAAAAGTGGTACTTATCACGTGAAATTCAAATATAAATTTGAAAACAGGTATTTCAGTGCAGACTCATAATGGATTTTTTTTGCATAAAAGAAAATAAATAATTAAAAAAATATTTTTGAGGGTCAATTTTTATTAATGAAATTATATTTGTTCATTTATTGCACTTTTTATACTAGGATTACTTTAAAAAAAAACATACTCAAAAAATGTCTAAATTTTTGTTGATACTTTTCGCTTTCTCTTTTCATTTCATTTATCATATAACAGTAATGTCACAGCCCTTAAGAATTTCAAGTGCGTCATCTACACCTTTCCAAACACATGCCACTTCTAAGATATTTCCAAGAATCAGGAGTTCAGGATCTGTCTTGATATAATTAATATTCAAGTCGACAACGCATCGATGCGGTGCTCTATGCGCTACTGGGAGCCAAAAGAAGGAGAAATATTTTTTCAAAAGAACTTACTCCATGTGTTTATTTCGAATATTAATTACAAGTGTTTTCGATACTTTAAAAATGATTTGAAACGAATATATGTATGTATAAAACGTATAAAATCTGCATTAAATAAGGAACAAGAATATGACTTTCACGGATTTTGTTTGTATTTTTTTTTAATGAAAAACCAAAAATTATGAAACTAAATTACTTTTGTCCGCAAAATATATGTTTAATATAAAGTTGAACTGTTAAATTTAACACACTAAATCTTACTTTTTCCAAAGAATTAAAATGTTATTTTTCAGCGCTTTCTCTGAAGAATATTATAAACTGAAAGAATAACTTAATAAAAGTATTTTTTTTTGCTCCAAACGTAAATAACAATTTTATGAAAGAGATTTGTTGCATTATATTATACATTCCTCGAATCCTGAAAAGTTTCTACCGAAACAGGAAGTGGTAGAGGGGAGAAACGAGGGGATGGATGTAAGTTTGACGTGGTAAAGACGTTGATTGGTTGAGCATGATGGTAAACACGAAAACTTCCCGATAGAGATTGTTATTGTGGTAAACTTCACCCTCCATGTAACACATAAATTATTGTAAATCTCTTTGGTATGGCGCAGTCCGCTTATACAATGCAAAGTACGCGGTACAATAACAACCTGCCTGGCGGAATAGCTCGGGGATGAACATTAAATAGAACCTTTCAATTACCATAAACTACAATTCAAAAATGAAATAATCGTATTCATTGAATTTTAACCATCCTCACCCGAATTATCCAAAAATTACGCATGCTCTGAAAGGCGGAAAATGGAAGTAGAATTGTGTTTAAATAAATAGTAATTGTATCTTTGATATTTGTCCGAAAGGTAGTCCAGGCGAATTTCTTTAAATTTTTAATTCGTATAAATCAGTGATTTCATCCCCTGGATTTGTTTTTACTAGTTTTGCATATTTTTATTACTAGGCCTCCACTCGCTTACAAGTAACTTTAGCTCTAACAAACAAAATACATTGTAAAAACAATAAATAGAGGATACTCGTATTAGAGGACATAGCGATTGAAGCAACAACAAAAAACAATAAAAATTAACAAACTGACTTTTAGGAAAATAAAATATAATTATTTTTATAACTTATATTTTAACATTTATTAATATTCCAATTTTATTTACCCTTTGAAGTGTCTTATACACCATAAGGTGCTAAATAAGGGATATAAAAACGAAAAAAAGATAACCTTTAAATACTATCATTTATATAATACTTGAATCATTTAAAAACAATCATACTTTACATGTAATCTAGAATGTACAAACGTAATTGAATTTAATTTATAAATAATTAAATGTTTACCACGTATATCTGGAAAGATGAAAGAACGTTCTATTTAGGTTATCTGTAAAGATATTTGGGCTTAGTAATACGAAACGATTTTCAATTTAATTGGCAACATATGTTAATTCATCCCAAACTTTTACGATATCAATTAATTAGAAGATAATTGAAATTTATGTGTCTCAGCTAAGACGAGGCATTTGTTTTTTTTAAAACGAAGGAAGATGGAAGTCTGAGTATTTCAAGGGTTATGAACTGACATTTGGTTGACTTAAGTGTTGAATTTATACACTTATTTTTTTCATGCCTAGAAATATAGATTCTACACATTCATCCTTTTGGCTACTCCATGCTTCATTGTGCACTTTAATTCAATACACCACAATTTAAATGTAATTGCTTTATTACTGTATGTGCAATGTGTTATCAAATTTATAATGTAATATTGTAATTATCTTAGTACCAAGGGCTGTGAGGATACATTAATATGCAAGCGAATTAATCAGTCATCACTGAGAACCATTATCCTAGTTTATTGGGGCATGTATTGACCCGGCCGACAATCTCCCCTAATTACATCTCTATTAGATAATATATCAAGTGTTCAGACTATTGTGCTGCATAGATTGACGGTAAAGCAAGCTAGGACTAGGGGTCGATACCAGGGGAGCTAAAAAGGAAGAACCAAACCACTTGATTACCGACACACATCGCCTGATTTCAGACTTTCTGTAATTTGACATACACACGGCAATACGTTAATCAAATTTTTATACAAAATTACATATTTATGCACAACATTTCGACTTTTGCGAATTGCAAAATCAATCAATTTTTTTTTCTAATTGGTCTTGGTGTTTGTAATGCATTTTTCACATTTATTTTCTCTTTTTTATCTATTTTACCCGCAGAAAAGCCTATTATAGTAAAGCCTTTGCGGGTTTTTATTTCATAAAAAATAAATAGTAACAGTTACACGTATTAACTAAGTAAAACTTAAATGAAAAATGGATAGTTTTTTACACGAAGAAACGTTTATTCAGAAAACTTATTATATTTTCATTTTTATCATATGAATTAATAATTGATTTTAAGTAAAATTAAAACGGCTTAACGGATTAACAAATAAATAAAAATAATATTATAATCGCTTTTAACTATGTACTTACTTATCATATGCAAGTGTACATTCATATCTGTAATTTAGTGGGGTGAATGTATACATATGTATATTATGCATATAAATTTACCGCCCTATATACGATATTCGGCGCTGCAGGATGATTGTAAATAGCGAAGCATCCCCTGAGATCTCTTGTCAGCCTTCAGAGAAGGATTTAGTTTGGATGATTGGCGTTAATTGCATTCAATCGCATTGACGTTGTGTTCGGTGGATTAACGACATCGCTGCGAGAATCGCTGGGCTGTGACTTCCGGCTGACGATAGACCACAGGACCACATATATTCACTGCTTTGATTGAATCATGATAGCATTAGGTACGAAGGATTTATCTGTGCTTTGTGATCGAACAAAACAAGAATATATTATACTAACTTAGGAGATTACAAATACAATACTTCAAATAATGTTCAAAACGACTCACAGCAACACCATACCGATTTTTAACAAAGAAATTCAAAATCATAATACACGAGAACATAACAAAATACATGTGGAGCCAATAAACACTACTTAATTTGGAGTAAGGCCCTTAAAATATATTGTCTATACCAACAATAACCAGCTGCCTGACATATATAAAATAGAACCCATTCGGGGATCCAAAATAAATGATCTGAAAAATACTTCATGGAAAGGTTCATAGGTAGTGTTAAGTCATATTTTCTCATTTTGTTTTTACCTTATATATTTTTTTATATTTTCTCATCTGTTATATTTTCTCATTTTTTAAGTTTTCTTAATTGTTTATTTTAAATATGCTTCTTACCTTATGTTTCTCTCATTTATTTATTTTAAATATGCTTCTTATACCTATTTATTATTATTTATTTTGCCAACTGTTTTTATATTTTGCCATGTTTTGGTTATTTAAAAAAAAAATTGTTACTTTATTATTTGTGTTCCAGTCTTGTTAACCTTAATCCCATTTCCCAAAATAAGAAATAGAATTTACTCATCGAGAATATTATATATATATAACTTATGCGTGTAATATGTTTTGAAAAAATAAATAAATAAAATCGAACAGTACATTACTCATAACCAAATCATAGTTATACAAAGTAAACTTAAATGTCACCTTACCCAAACCTTAGTTAATATTGGTAGTTTAAGTAACACTCTGTTTATGGTTTTATATTATTCGAGAATTCAATGAATCGTTTTAAAACATAGAGACCTTATTGGAACAGGTAGATGATTTCATATATTTGGGTAGTATGTTTTCTAGGGATGGAAAGATTGATAAAGACATAGAAAGGAGAGTGAATGCTGGGAACAGAGTGAATGGTGCACTAAAATCAGTTTTAGCAAATAAAAATCTATCAGCGGAAGCTAAACTGGCAGTACACAATGGAGTTCTGGTTCCAACCCTTATGTATGGAAGCGAAGCATGGAGTTGGCAAAAGAAGGATGAAAGCAGACTGAATGCAGTCGAAATGCGATCCCTCAGACGAATGTGTGGCAAAACGATGTTTGATAGATGTTCGAATGATGAAATAAGGAAAGAATGTAAGGCTGAGATAAGCATTATCGATAAAATTAAGAAAGGTGTGTTGAGATGGTTTGGACATGTGGAGCGTATGAGTGAAGAAAGAACGGTTAAACAAATTTATGGAGCGAATGTAGTTGGAAAAAGAAGCAGAGGACGACCGAGGAAAACTTGGCACAATCAGGTATGTCAAATACTTGAAAGCGGCCGGGTCAGGAGTCGTAATAATCGTCGGGTATGTATGAGGAGATGCATGAATGTAGAAGAGGCAAAGAATGTTTGCAAAGACAGAGTGGTGTGGCGTTCGATTCTCTCTGCCTACCCCTGCGGGGAAGCGGCGTGATGGTTAGTTAGTTTTTAGTTAGTTAGACCTTATTTTTGAAATATTTTTACTAAATAATTCGGGTATAATAAGTGATTATATTATATACACTATTCTAATTGTTCGAAATCGTTTTGACACATTTGTGAATAAAGATTTGGACAGACTCAACAGACCAATTACATAATAAGCTTTAATAAAACTTGAGAATTACGTTGTTCAGTTAAATAATATGTAAAATAATTTACAAATATTTTTATATACACTTCATGAGGTATCTGCTAAATAAAAGCCTGACCCAACTCAAACATAGATGTAAAAAAACGTATCAATAAAAGCATATATGCGAGTTTAGAAAATTGAGTAGATCGGTTATCAAATGAGTAGAATGGTGAATATTACACGTGTATAAAGTGATCACTTATAAACCAGCCGTTGATAAGTCGTCTATCCTGTAAATTATTCAGACATCCATTTTCTTCTTCATCTATGTTAAGATGTCATTAATCCTATAATGCTTCAATCTCTCCGTTTTTTACTTATTTTGTATTTATTTTTCACATAGACAAAATACAATTATCTGTGATATAATCAACCCATGAAATAAAATACCTTATATTCTAAGAATTACGTCATCTAATACAAATTCATTAGATACAGGTTGTACACTTATTGGTATCCGGGTAGATCTTAAGAAACTTCATTGGAATTTAAATAATATCTTTGAGAACGATAAGCTGAACGAATATCTCAACTTAACAACCATAATCGTTTAAAAAATAATAAAGATATTACAGAAAATAACGTTTTAGTGATATTATCTCAAAAGGCTGTCTAAAAGTCCATGATTCTTAATACCTTTGCTCGTAATATCCCCCATGTGGTAAGTGCGTGGATTACAAGAGTGTTTATCAGAAGGAATGGTATTTAGTAAACCCAAGGGTGATACTCAGTACTGTTTCCCGGGCTATTATATTATTTTACATAACATAATCATTTAGATAAACCCAATTTATCTTAATTGGACTGGGTCTGAGAGTCTAGCTGCTTCAATAAAGATAAATGTTTCTGATAATTCCAGTGTAATTTGGAAAAGTATCTTAATAGATTTACGATGAAATAACGTGGCAATAAAAGAATACTTAATATACTACTCATATGCGTATTTTCAAATAATATTCCTATGATAACAATCCCTGTTTTGTATATGTTTTACGCAATACTTAATAAACTTTGCATATTTTGTACATATTTACATTGGCTTTAAATGGTTCCAGGCATGGTCAATAAAAGTTAGTGTTTTTACTTGTTTGATGCCATAACCTCGAATGTGTAAAACAATCATGAATCATCATGAATTCAAAATATTTTTACTACTTCAGCGCAGTTTTCTTTTTTCTTTTTTTTACTCTCATCATAGTGCAATGTTGCATAGGGCACTATATCAAATTTATGCAAAGGCAATGTAATCAGCCTTTCGCTACAGAGTAATACTTAGTAAATATCTGAGTAAAAACCTCTTTACTTATTTTTTTTTTTACAAAAATGTTAATAATATTAGTATAAAACCACTCACCGAGAATTTTATGTCTACCGGTTTCGAGACGTACCCGTCTCTTCGTCAGGACAATCACTACAACAGCATGCCATAAAAGCAAATCATTATAAAAAACTAACAAAAAATATAGAATCACTTCCCTAAACATATACTTTTATCATTAATTTTACGTTAACCTTATTGCATGTTTAATCTCGGCTCGTAATGCATGTCTGTGGTAAAAACTTTACTGCATGTTGGTCTTCGGGTCGATCAAAAATCACATGTGATAAACATTTTGGGTAGTTTTAAGTGTGTAAATGGTGCTATGGTGGTGAAGGATGGTATTGTTTTCATGTGTAGTAGTGATTGTCCTGACGAAGAGACGGGTACGTCTCGAAACCGGTAGACATAAAAATCTCGGTGAGTGGTTATATACTAATATTATTAACGTTTTTGTAAAACAATAAAAAAGTTAAAATGACTAACCACAACGTAAATGCTTTAAATATTAATAATATTGAAAAACCTCTTTATTTATTTTTACACATTCCTAGGTATTGAAGCCAGGATCACCATCATATTTTTTATTTTAGAATAAATTTATTTATAATCAATAAATATTTACAAAACCTTTATTTTATTATCATGTGTGTTTGTGCAAAAAAAAGTTTGAAAAATAAAAGCAATTTTACCCTTTTCCATAAATTCAATGAAAAGCGCTGTGTAAATTAACTGCTGACTTCACAATCCTTACTTCGTTGCAGTGCCGGATTCTGAATGGAATAAAAGAACCCAGACTTAAAAGAAGACCAAAAGCTCCCATTGTTAGTAAAGCTCATGGGTAGAACCTCACTACGTACTTGGCTGCCAGGCAATACCATAGGCCGGAATATTTTGTTCTAGGGTTGAAAACACACTATGACAAAGGAGGTTTAAACCTTCTTATTTTCAAGAATATATTTTTATTGTGATGAATTCTTTGCGACAAAACTTCACGCTCTCCGTTTATATGTAATTTGGAAACACGAGTTTTGTATTGTGCAAATATTCTGAATAAAGTGTTCTTATTAACACCCAATTGCTAGATATACCATTATTAAAACATGCTGTATTATTTTGAAAATGTTTAATTTTACAATATTTTGAGTGAGTCAAAATACTTGTTCACAAAATCTGGATTATTTCCAATTACAAGAGTTATTTTCATATTATTTTTTGACATCTCATCAAAGATGAAGAAGAATATGGAAGTCTGGGCATTTACATACTATTTATATTTATAACTTTCAAGAATTTGAGTAGTGTGGTTGTCAGTAATGGGTAGAATTGGTAAATGTTACACGTGTGTAATGTGATCACTTAAACCAGCCTATGACGGTCGTCAGCCCCGTAAATGCCCAGACTTCCATATTCTTCTTCATCTTTGATGAGATGTCAAAAAATATGCTTAAAATTCATAATTTTATCGGTATCATAACTTAATTGCATTTATATTTTCTTATAAAATATTAAAATATAAAATGGGAACAATTTTTTTTAATCAGTTTAATGTTAGACAAAGGGAAAAAAAGTTTCATTATTACTTTGATTTTTTTATTAGGAATATATTTCTGCTCCCAATGATTTGAATAACTACAAAAAAATACACTTTAAAAGTTATTTTCTTCCTCGACCACAATCCAAGCCAAAACTATACATTGAGGTGATCTATTCCGCGTTCAGGCTCTTAAATCCAAGAGAAAAATGCCTTTGAAGAAATACAGAAGACGTATTTCTACATATATAGTTAACATGTTTTTTGATGTGTGAACTTGCGGTAGTATCTTTGGTTGATTTGAGTGAGCTTTTTATTTAACAACCGTTGACCAGCGTATCCAAAGATTATAATTTATTATATAACTGTGTACTAGTCAAGGGTACATATAAGAGTGAAAATTTATTGATATTTTTTTTGACCTCCTGTAAATTGAACCTGGGACCTTCAGCACGACAGTTAATCGCAATCACCATTACACTGAGGGGAGGAACATCTTTATTGTAACTAAAAAATAGTAGAACAAATTATAGTCATTTGATTGTGTTTAATATACACTTTTTTATACTTATCTAAAAAAATAATGATTAATTTTCGTTAGATAACAAGATCTAAATGAAATTAGTTCCATATCGGTTAACGTTTCTGTCTGGATCATTTTCAATTTAGGATGTTAGCAAACAAAAAGAAAGGTACGTGCATGTGTTGGAACAAATGTAGTAGATACTGCATTAGAAAAGTTAGCTAGAGAATTTAAACATGGGAGCTAAAAGTTTGTTCTTGAAATATACTTACTCCAGACACGTTCTGAACTTTACTTGCTGGAGTCTGCATTAGATTATCTAGAAACGTTCCTGACCGATAGCTTAGCGGTCGATTCCCTTTCAGCGTTTATTAACTTTTTCAGGAGAGTCGGAATTACTATATCTTGAAGGAATTTATCTCTTAAAATTTGCGTTATACTATACTGCATCGTTAGACCACTTTTTTCTTAAATAATTTAAATTCACAGGTTCCTTTGCCACATAAATCTGACAAGAAAATTCAGTTACTTGAATATCGTCATGAGATTTTTAATACACACATCTTTCTATCTATCATTCTTTTTAATAGCGACAATATTACAAAATTTATAAAGAACATATTCCAATTCTGTCCCAACAAACTAAGCCGGAACTTAGGAGTATCTTACGCCTAAGTTAGGAAACTAGCTTGCCCTTAAGTTTATTATGCAAATAATCCCAGTAGCTACCTACAAACAATTTAATATTCCCAAATATGTAAACTACTGTCATAATCAAATAAATAATTATCGCCAAGGATTATAATACAATCAAATTTTGAGACTACTATTGAGAAGATTATAATGCAACAGCATTATCACACCCATCTGAAATATGATAATATGTAGGGTATTTTCACATTATTTTTTGATATCTCATCAAAGATACAGAAGAATATGGAAGTCAAGGCATTTACGGGGCTGACGACCGTCATAGGCTGATTTAAGTGATCACTTTACACACGTGTAACATTCATATAAAAACATGCATAAAAAAATAATATGTATATAACTCCTGTAATTGGAGATAATCCAGATTTTGTGAACAAGTATTTGGACAAACTCATATCAGCTAATATAACCACAATACTTGTGCGAATCAATATTCTTTGTATTGTTAATTAATAAGAATATCTCTAAGGGTAAAAAATTAAACTCTTAGGACACATATTTATCCTATATTGCTTAAGATTAAACAGTTCCATATTAAAAGGTCTAATTATAGATAACAGACTTTTCTCCGTCTGTTTGAGACGAGTCTTTCAGGTTTTGAACAGTAGTTGGTCGAAAGGATGGGTGGATGATACTTAAATTTTGTCATTTAAACTTTGATTTTTTTTCATTTCCTCTCATGTCGACGATCGAATTATTAATTTAAATTGAGTCGGTTACATTACGGTGTTACCCAGACATTAAGTAATTCTATAGGAAATAAAGTTACAGTTAAACTACAAGGTAAACCTTATCTAAGCAACATTAAAATTTATTGCAAGGCATGGTAGAGGAATAATTGTCGAAGTAATGTTTATTTATAAAATCATACTAGTGTAAATTTGCGCCTATTCTGCGGAATACGTCTTCAAATTACAAATTTTGCAGGCGAAAAGATAGCCGGCTTAAGTAAAGTTTTGCAGAAAAATAAAACGCTACAAGTCTTCACAATAAGCAATCTGCATAGTAGAAATAGACGAACGATATGAACGTTCAGAGCTGTGACAATTCTTTAAATTAAACTCTAAAGTGCAAATACTCCAAATGCATCTGAAAAAAATGGACTTTATAAGAGAAATTTATGTTTAAACATAAAACATTTGCAAAAAACTATTACATTTGATTTAAATATAACTATAAAACACGAATGTAAGATAACTTTTGAACATTTATATTTTTTTGAATACGATGAGTTTCGTTTGTATTTTCAACTGTTGATGAAAACATGGTAAAATTTTTGCACCGTAAATTACCCAGGTGCAATTAAATAATTTATTATTTGAAAATTTCTTTGAAGAAATCAAAATATTTAACATTCAGTCGAAATATTTTTGTTCATTTTTACAAATTATTCGCTCGTTCAAAGTTTTAGAATTTTATTTTTATAAATGTTTCAACCCTACTCGTTTGCAATTGTTTTTGAGGATTGAGTATGGATCCAATAAACTTGGTTTAAATAAAGTCACGTGGTTTATTAACTGAGATAAATATTTTCATGATGTCGCCATTAAATAAATGAATACCTGTAAAAATGAGGTTTCAATTTTATTTTAACATTTTAAATATGCGTATAGTATGTTTTTTTAAGTCTTCCAGGGACCTTAATTTTTTATTTGCAAAACATGAAATTAATTCGCGTTTTTAAATTAGGATGTAACTCTAAATTCCTTGTGCACATTAACACCACAATTATTTACCCGGTCATAATGTGAGATGTAAAGTAGATATGAACATTTAGGTTTCCTCGTGTAATTTAAGTCATTGTTAAGAGGTCTCGGAAGAATTCTTGATTTGCGCAAAATAATCCTAAAGCTCAAAACAAAATGTCACATAACGTTGGAAAAGTTTGAGTTCAGGCTAAGATGCTTTAAGAAATCTGTTAAATTTATTTTTTGCAAAGTTCTTAACATGAAAGTGGACTATTTTATGTTGTTCAAAAAAGTTCCTTGATCAAAATAAAGCCTCAAAGCTTGATTAGGGCATTCATAAATATTTGACCTGGAAACTGTTCTTTTCTTTTCTGAAGAAATTATTTTTCCTGATTTTAGTACACTTACATATTACTACACGAATTAAAAAGATTATTTTGTGTGTTACTAAAATCGATTAAGTCAGAAATTTGTATTTATTATTTCAGATTGAAAATCCTTTTAGAGTGTTACATAATAATAAAATAATAATATTTTTGATCACCTTTAAGTGATCATTTAAACCGCCTGTGACAAATTACAAGATGTTGTCAATTGAACAAAGTGAATGGTGCTCTGAAATTAGTTAAAGCAAATAAAATCCTACCAGCGAAAAATAAACTAGCAAAACCAAACAGTTCTGGTTCCAAAACCTATGTATGGAAGTGAAGCTAGGAGTTGGCAAAAGAAAGATAAAAAAATTGAATGCAGTCTAAATGCGATCTTTCAAATAAATGTGCGAAAAAACAATGTATGCCAGATGTTTGAATTATGATAAAAGGAAATAACGCAATGATAAGATAAGCATTATCGATAAAACTAAGAAATGTGTGCTGATATGATTTGGGTGATGTTAATCAAATAATTAAAGAAAGAATAGTATACAAATTCTTGTCGCAAATAAGTCGGAATAAAAGCAGAGGAAGAAGGAAAACTTGGCATGTTCACAAAGTTGTCAACTCAGAAGTCGGAATAATTTGCGGATTAGTATCAGAAAATTCACGAATGTAGAAGAGGCGAGTGATGCATACAAAGAAAGATTGATAAAGTGTTTTTTTTCTCTGCCTACCCTTGTGGTGAAGCAACGTGATTATTTTTTTGTGAGTTAGGTATATTCAGGTATTTATAACGTTTATCATGTCTTTTCAAGCACTAAGCATTCCATTTATATGTATCTTGAATGGAGTACCAATTTTGAATTTATTGCAAAAAAAATTATCCTCAATTTCGGTTAATTTCATACGATTATTTTACTATCTCCCCATTCATCCTTACGTAATACAATATCTACTATATTTGATAAGGTATCCAATATCCGATCCAATACCCATTTGAATTCGGCCATTTACCCATTGTGTTCAAACTTCAAATCTACATACTACATAAGGCATCTTGTATATACAAGTGTGTGTACATAGAGCGTATTATTGCCACATAGATAGTAACCACTTTATTAAAAACCAGTGGCTCTCAACATTTTTGGTTTTGTTTAAAAAAAATCAAACCCTTATCCGCACCCCAACACACGAAGGAAAGATGATCAGCCATCCGCTTCAGGTACCATTGTGCTGACCATTATACTACGGAGGCGGACGAATGGTAATGTTAGTTCAAATTAAATCATGGAGATAGCCTTAAGGTAGCTTGTGGACTACTATTGGGAGCGGATATTAAGAAAGACGAAGAAATAGAAACCTTAGAGAAATTTCTTTCAAATTAACGTAATTTTAATCTTTTTTATTTCTTTTATCTATTAAAAAATATATACGGTACATATGTACGGTTCACATGAAGGAACATAAATTTATAAATTCATATAAATACATGCATGATTGAGTTTTTGACGGAGACTCACCAACCTACCTCGTGTCTCTTGTCGGTGGAGTTCTTTTTATATATATATTTTTTCATCTTTAAAAAAATGATATCCACCAAAAAAAATATTATACAATTTCAACAATATTAACTGCTGATAATACTAATGGATAATTTATAAAGCGCTATTTTCATAAAATACTACCTCAATTATGCTTATACAGATAAAGATTTTGATATGAAAATGATAATGATATATTATAATAAAAAAATAAAAAAAAGTGTCTGCAGAAAAAAGAGTCTGAAGGGAGAAAAGTGGAGTCACCGTACTATCGAACCTTCTTCTCGGTTTTCTTTGGCTGGAGCATGGCTAATGTGTTGGGCAGGACGCCTCCCTGAGCGATGGTAACGTCGGGGAGCAGCTTTTTGAGCTCCCGTCATTGAAGATAGTCAACTGCAGATGGCGGGGGTTGATGCTGGTCTTCTTGTTGTCTTTGGCGGCATTGTACAAATTGTACAAAAAATTTACGTGGTTAATTTTTGGTACTGTTAATTCCACCAATTAACGAAATTCGTTTTAGTAATTTAATAAAATGAAACAAAAGTTTCACTAAAAAAATTCATGATTAAAAATAATAACACAATTGAACGGTCACTGATATATGTATGTCCATTAATACGTATATGTTCGAGTACAATATGTGTGTATAGGTAAGTAAGCATGTACACTCTGCGAACAACATATCATGTGTCTAGCTGTTAAGGGGGATAATTAGCCCAGTTAGGCTTCCCCAATACAACATTCAAGTATCCCCATTGTACATAGCATCCGAAGTCCCTCAAATGATGAATAGCATAAGCGGTGTATTACGTTACATCACAGTTCGCGGGTCTAGCCCTTGAACGCCATAGGGATGTAAGCTCATTCCATCAAAGTGTCGGAGGTAGGATATAATTACAAGTATCGCGTAATCGCCATCAAAACGTGTCTTACATTAAATTTTATGGACACAACATTTATTCTTCAGGCTAATTCTACGTATATCTACGTAAGAGGCAAAAAATAACAATGCTAACGCTACTTCTAGGTGGGTAGAGGAAATACAAACAACTAGAAACAAATATAAACGCAACACTATTCTGTCTTTGCAAACAATATTCACATAAAAAATCAAGAAGTGTTTACAGTAAACACCTCGAAAAAACCTATTTATTTATTAACATTTATAAAATATCCATTTTTTGTACTACGTTTTACTAAGAATATACAATTATTTCTTAAAATCTACTGTGACACGTGTTTTGATGCATTCCGCATTGTTTTCAAAAACCGTATGTGAAGCTAATTCTTAATTTTAGAGTTGGGTCCTT
This sequence comes from Brachycentrus maculatus, assembly GCF_059751285.1. Taxonomy (NCBI): domain Eukaryota; kingdom Metazoa; phylum Arthropoda; class Insecta; order Trichoptera; family Brachycentridae; genus Brachycentrus; species Brachycentrus maculatus. The sequence continues at coordinate 853,353 of NW_028280843.1, forward strand.
GCGATGTTGAAAGTTGAAGAGGGGGTAGGAGCTGATTCTTATTTTTATTTATTTATTTAATTTTATTATAAGTATGAATTTGTTATCAGTAGGAACATAGACAATAGTGTTCGGCCCATGCACTTAGGCTAGCTAGCTTCAACTCCATGGTCTATAGAGCACTACAAATCCCATTTAATGATAAAAAAATAAACGATATTATAATACAATTAAACAAATTGCATGCAATAACGGAAAAACCAAGAACAAAAGACGCGAGTTAATGTGTAATTAATTAAAAATAAATATGTAACCCTATACAGCGTTGGGTGCGGATAAGGATGAAAAGTATTTAAAATGGTGATTAAAATATGCATTTTTTGAAAACGGCATGATGCGTAGTTATTTAGTACTCTAATAACAATGTTTATTTAATTTTTAAACCAAGGGTGTCCTAAAACTTAGGGTAGGTACTGTATATTATTCGTAGATAAATAAAGGAGTGGGTCAGTGTATAGCATGTATGTATTTGCAGTGAAGACAAAGCATTCTGTGTAATTGGCTCTTGTGCGGTGAAGTCATCTAGGCTCTCGTTAGCAATTCGCATGCGTCCATGTATGAAGCTAACCCTCCATTGTCCAATACAGGAACACACTAACTATCTATGTGATGACCAGTGATGCATCGCAATTGGTAATGACGCAATTCTTTCATACGACAAAGGATGCACTATTCAACAGATGAAAAATATTTATTTCGAGCGAAATAATTGGACAATTGACAGCATTTTACGGAATAATAAATTTTGTGATACACATTTTACTAACTTACCCAAATTGCAAGAAAAAATTTTCAATTGTGCATGTTTTCCCAGCAAAAGAGACATATTTTCAAATTAATATTTACCCGTTACAGAGCAGAAAGTGTTATTTTTGCATTTTGAAGAAAATGGTTGTTTAATTATTTTTTTATGTATACTAAATATTTTTCAAATGGAGAAAAAGCCTTCAGGTTTTACCTTAATCTGTTGCACAGTAAAAAGTTCAATAAGTGGCTTTGTATTATATTTTTAAACTTTGAAAACGTTCTCCTGAAAAATCAAGTTTTTTGATTTATGACGTTCTTGAAAGGAGTGAGCGATATGTTAAATTAATTTGTTTTTAAACATTTTAAAGTTTTACCATGAGAATAAAGTAATCAGATTAAAGTTTTATAATTTCATTCCTAAGTGGAAATGAATTTTATATAATAAAATAATTATAATTACAAATATTTTATTTGACTAGTGGTTGGGTTTCGTCGTTACCGACATCATCACATTGGTCGAAGGCTAGACTTAATTCTTAGTTTGTAAACTTTTATAAACTTATTATTGTTATATACACAACAAAAAATATTAAAAACCCTTACCATAACCTATATGTAATCATTATTATAAAGACTTCTTAAATTCAACCAATTTAAATACATTTTGTCAGAAAAAAATTATACAAAATCATATTTCTTTACCTCTGCCTTGTTGTGTATATAACTTGATAGAATTTGGTTTAGCCTCTGACCAGTCTGATGATGTCGGTGATGACAAAATCTGGTTACAGGTAAAATAAAATAAATGTGGAAAATAAATAAATATTTTTTTATATAAACAAGTTGTCTATGAATTTATAAAGTACATGGCAAAGTTTTTTCAATTATAATAAAAAAAAAAATCATCACTCTACTGAAAAAAAAAACTTCATAACTCTATTTTCACGTAGTTGATTCAATAGAGTAAAGAAATAAGCAGACGTCTATAAAACCATATTAAATATAAATTAATTACCCAAGACAAAAACGCCAACAAATGTGGCTTTGTAATAATTGAGCAATGAAGATTTTATCAAAATCTTTTATTAAACATTTTCTCTTTGCAAATACAACAAAATAATAAACTTTAACAAAACAAAAGGGAGGTAAAACACCCTTAAAATAGGATAAAAAATCTGTGGAAGTGTTCCATATTCACTGTTCACCCTCTTTCTAACAATATTTTGTATCCATAGGATTTTCATGCTTTTATGGATAATCTGTATTGTATTTGGGGAAAGTATTTAAACCTGAAATCGCTGAATACCGATGTTTATTCGCAAACTCGTGTGCGTATCATAAAACGGGGATAAATTTAAGCATTATATTATGATTTATTGTGTGGATATCGACGTATTTCATGTTTTGTGAAATATCTTTATACTGATCTAAGCTCTGAAGATTAATAAATGTCACATATTAAACATCGAACGTGCATTAAAACAGCAGACGTATATGTATTCAGTTGAAAAAATAGTAAAATTTAATTTTTAAGTCGTAAAATGTTACTTTTTAATCTTATTCGTATAAAGATAGTGCATTAGAGACCATATCGGATTGATGAGGGATTAACATTTCAGTTAATTACATCAAATCGATATCATCAACTAACTCTGCGTTTGAAGGTCTTGGGTAAAAAAAAAGAAATGTATTTGATAGGTTACTGAAGATGAAAGTGAAAAAGGCCAGAATGACTACTACTATATTTTATTGGAGAAAATAATAGAGTAGCGGGGCAAAATTGGAAATGTGATAAAATTCATCTACGATTCAATGACTAATTCCGTTTGAAAACCGGATAAATCAGTTTTCAATATATGTAATTGATTTCCTATATTAAAAGCATTGTTTACTTTGTGGTTTGGCAATATAATACTGTTTTTATCACTCATCGTTCACTTTGTGTAATACCACTGGTTTATATTATACAATGTGAAGTATGAATGACAAGGAAAGTGTTACAGTATAATCATTTTCAAGATGAGTGATTTCCTGGAGTAAGCTTTAAAAAAACTTTTAATTAATATACAATAAAATATCAAGTCTCATTCTTCCCTGTTATTGAGTTTTTGGTCATTCATATCAATTTCTTTCAACAAATATACGACTGAAAAATAATACAAAATACAAAAATAATACAAAAACAAAACAAAAAAAGCAATACTAATGATTGACAAATTTACTATTGTAATTTATTTTACATGAAAGAATGAGTTCTTTTACTTTTCCCATTTTAACTATGAAAGGCATAAGATTTACAAAAAAAAGAAACAATATTGTTTGAAATTTCAGAAGAATTTTTTTTGCAAAAAAAAGTAAATATCCATACTTTTAAAGGAATTTAGTTAGATTCGCGGTGATAAGTATGTATTTAATCATTTGAAAATGTACCAAAATAAAATGTTTTGTTATCTCGTTCTAGACTCCCAATAAATAATTCATTTTCTAAAAGCCGTCGATGAAGAGCCATTGTCCCGATGAAGTTTAGTAGATTGGCACCCTAATTTCCCCTTTTCCCACCCCGGCGCCATCTGTTACCCCTATTCAGGAAGCTAGTACCTTCCAGCATTTTCAATAGCCAAGCTTTTTTCACGGTTAGCTCATGATATATATTCTTCATCTCACTTCATTTTCGGTCTGCACGTTAAAGAGATATTTTCGAAGGCCGATAGTCTAAAGATTCACTGAGTGGAAAGAAGAAAGATATTCATTTAATAGGTAGACGTAACATAAAAATAGCAATTTCCATAAAATTTAAAATTACGAACGCGATATTAAAATATCGTAAAGGTTGACAGGAAATAAATAAATTATTGTACAATAGTCGTTTCTATTTTGAGAAAAATTGAGTGAAATAATTATTGTTTTGAATCTTATTTTCATCCGGAGCATTATATTATATCGATAAAGTGTTATCTTGATCGTAAATTACATGAAATCGAGGTGATCTGTACTGTGCTTCACCTACCAGTCTCCGTATACTAAATAAATATTTTCTTTACGGTTAAACCTTTATCCATACCCCAATGGTGCAAAGAGCACTGCATAATATAAACGCAATGTTTTCTTGATTCATTAACATATGAAGGAAAGGTGATCAGCCATCCACTTTAGTTACCAGTCCAAAATATATTTAATAAATATTAGAGTGAAAAAATAACTTTTATTACTCTTAATAAATAATATAGTGAAAACACTAATAATTATTTAAATCTCACTAGAAGTTGAACCAGAGACCTTCAGCTTGGTAGTTTAGCGCGATAGTAACTACACTGTGGAGGTCAATAAAATCAAATAATTGATTGACTTAGTCGGTTAAATAATCAAGTTTTAAAAAAATACTTTTATTTTAATTTTTTTTACAATAACTATTTTTACATAAAAAGAGTAACGAATTTGAAATAACTGATTAAGAGTAAGTGGACATAATGAAACTTATGTATATTAGGAGGAGTACTTTCGTCTTTATTATTTATTTGACATGTATTCTAGTTTGGATCTCACTCATTGGGTAGTATTTACATTAACTATTGGGTGTTAAATTGAACCTTTCACGTAAACTTGTACCAATATTCAAATGATAAATTCAATTCCGCAATTCACTACTTTTTTTTCCTCCTTTTTTATCCTACCAAAGTAAAATTATAAAATTTCATTTCATTTACATACATCTCTGCGTTTTTCAAAAACTTAAAATAAATTGAAAGTTTGATAAATCAAAAGATGTTAGAAGCAAACCCAGAATTATGCACCAAAATCATAAAATGAGTGATCGATAATAGAGTAAACATCGTATACCACGTTAAGAAATTAATTTTTCAAACCAATCTCTGAATATTTCAGGAATGGAGTTTATATTTCAACAAAATTCAAACAGTATTTCTTTTATACAAAATAAAATACTGTTTGAATTCTTTTTTAATTAAAAAAAAATCAGAAGAAAAGCAAAGCAATATTTAAGCAGCTCGAATTTTTTAATATTAATAAAATATAATAATAAAAATAATAAAAATAAAAATCGGAATTTATTTAATTTTTTTATAAGGTACGTCCAATTTATTATGGATAGGGAGTTGTGTATGAAAATTAAACTTAATTATTTTCACGCTGCTTCTCCAGGGGTAGGCAGTGAGCATAGCACGCCACACAAATATGTCCTTGCAAAAAAATCGCTTCTTCCACATTGATGCATCTCCTTATACATATCCGCCGATCATGTCTCGATATTTTCAAATTTTCCTTAGTCTTCTTCTGATTCTGTTTCCAAATACATTCTGTTCATAAATAAGTTTTACTGTTTATTTTTCACGCATTTGATTCACATCCCCAAACCATCTCAACGCGTCTATCTTAATTTTTATTAATAATGCTCATATCTCAGCCTTGCATTATTTTCTTATATCACCATTCGAACAGGTATCATATATTGTTTTGCCGCATATTTACGGAGAGATCGCATATCGACTGCATTCAAATCTTTACCTTGATCCTTTTTTTGACAACTTCATGCAAAAAACTTACTGCACTTTGCTTCCTTAGATTAGAGTTAGAGCCAGTGGTGTACCGCTAGTTTAGCTTGAAAAGTTTTTATTTACTTTAGCTGATTTCAGTGAGCGGTATTCTAGCATTCACTCTTCTTTCCCTATCTGAAGCAATCTTTCCATCGGTTGCATACTATTGAAATGTATGAAACCATCTACTGCTTTTCTAAAACTATCTTATTCGATAAATTTTACACCCAGATCTACATTCATCTCTTTCATTGTTATTTTGTAGAATCAGCCACCTCAAACGACGAAATTTCGAATATGTCAAACAAGGCTTTTGTTTACGGTATAGAGTATGTTGCAGTAAGTCAAACTTAGTAAAAAGAATATACCTTGGTAGAATAGATTCTCTATATCAGTTCTAAAATAACCGTATCTAAATAATGTTAGTACTTACTTTCCAAATAATTTTCAAAATTTGTGTTCTTCTTGTTGTTTTAAAACAACACTGGATGAAAAAGGGTTAAAAAAACATGATTTAGATTTTTCAAAACTTATCAGTAATTCACTTTCCTTGCACACATTATACACCTTTCACAAAAGCGTCTGCAGTTATTCTCTGCTCTTGTCAAGAAGCATAGCATTGTTAGCATACAAAGTCCAATCAATTATTTTAACTCCAATATTTAAAAATTCATAGATAAAATAGCCATGGTTACAAATCCCTATATAATAACAAACCATAATGCATGCATTACTATCCTCGTACAACGCTGCAATGACTGGGATAAGTTAAGTGCGTACTCCATACTCATACATTGAGATTCAGTTTTTAGAAGTTTTTAGAATTCCTTAAAAAATCACCATAAAATTAAGTTTAATTTTTATTGAGTATGTCATATGTATTATGGATGGGTAGTTGGATATCATAATAAAGTTGGACACCCCACCTATACAAAAATAAAGTCAGATAATCATATTTTTATTGTTCCATACTTGTCAATTTCTCACTGTGCTTAACTATACTTACATATCGTAGTCGTACAGGAGAAAGTGACCAACTACCAAAACGTAAAATGTTCAGGAGGGCCATTTAAGTAACTTTTGCTTGGCAAGAAAATAAACACCAATGCAGTTAGTAATTTTTAACTAGTCAATATATATTAAACTTCCAAGTTTAAAGTCCCTTGGGATTTTTTCAGGGCAATATTAAGCTAGTAAGATATCAAAAAGTCAATGATCACGTTTTCGTTAAACAACACACTTGGTCACTTTCTCCTGTATGACCACGATATTTTGTTAGCATATTTTTATATCCATTTTATGTTGTAATATTTGTAATTTCAAAATAATATTTTTTTAATGTAAATGAACGTCTCGTCACGGGTTCTGGCTAGTGAGATGTTCATCAAAAAATAAAACATGTATTGTAAAAAGTAATATTAAAGAACTAAATAAAATTTTAAAAAATATGAGACTTCCTGTAAGGGAAGGAAAGAAGCGAAAGAATCGAGAAATAGTTAGAAAAGAAGGAAATATGATAACAATAAGGAGAATAAAGGGACCGAGTCACTTCATCGCCACAGACAAAGCCCCCGCACAGTATGAGAAGCCACCGTGATTACTTACTTTTTCTTCATTTTCCTCAGAAATGACAGACATATTAAAAAGTCGGGATGAATTTCGGGGCGCGGAGTCCGCTAGGCAGGTTTTAATAACGCTCCGGGAAGGTGGGAGTAGGTGCAGGTAGCTACCCCATTCTGTATAACGAGGCGTTTTTTAGTCAAAGCCTTTTGTAGCCTTCAGAAATAACAATCAGATGAACAATGGGGTTGTGTTTACGGGAAGGATAGAGGTCTTGTACACTTGACATTGAGTCAAAGGTATCATTAAATATTTTTTTGGTATTTCGACGAATTTAGAGATGATTCAAATGAGATTTTTATCGGTTGTAAAGTTTTAATTCAATAATCATATTTACATATTATGTGTGTGTGTGTGTGTGTTTGTGAATATATAAATAAAATATTTTGAGTGAGTCCAAATACATGTTCACAAATCTGGATTATCTCCATTATATGAGTTATTTTTCATTTAATTTTTTTAACATCTTATCAAAGATGAAAAATAATATGGAGATCTGGGAATTTATGGGGCTGACGTCCATCACAGGCTGGTTTAAATGATCATTTTACACACGTGGAACATTCACCAATTTTCTTGATACACTAGAGACATCTATTGGTGAGATGAATAGAATCATTTTTATATATACATATATAAGTATTCCAGTACCGGTATCGACAGTTATTTGCCGTTTTTAGGTGTATTTATGCCTCATAGTATTCAATTAGTATTACAGTGATTTAACACCAATATTCACTTATTTATTTTCTTACAAAAATGTTAATAATATAAGTATATAACCACTCACCGAGATTTTTATGTCTACCAGTTTTGAGACGTACCCGTCTCTTTGTCAGGATAATCATTAACACAGCATGAAAGCAATACCACTCTTCACCACCATAGCACCATTTACACACTTAAAACTACACAAAATGTTTAACTCATGTGATTTTTGGTCGACCCAAAGACCAACACGCGCTAAAGGCTTAGCACCAGCATGCGTTACGAGCCAAGGTTAAATATGCACTAGGATTAAACGTATTAATAAACCAGCTTATATACTCGTAGGATGAAAGGAATGGATATTGACGAATCTTGCTTAACTGATGTTGAATCAAACAATGGACTATAAGTATAATTTATATGGTTGTTTATTATTTGGTGTTTAATCACAAAGAAAATGCTATAAATATTAATAATATTGAGAATACCAATATTCAATTTAATATCTCTAAAAATTAAACCTGGGACCTCCATCATGGTAGTCATACGCGGTAACCGTTTCATTATGCAAGTGGACAGAATTTTGCTAATGAAATGAGTTTATTAAAACCGATAAAGCAAATGGTTACGGTATGAATTTTTATCATAATTATCATTTTAAATTAATTTTCCGGTTAAAAAAATTCAATAAAAATTCTCGTTTGAAAAATATAGCAAACTTTTAGATCTGGGTTTTTGTCAAATGGCATTTCCAGTCACCCCGTTTGATTGGCAATGCCAGAGGCGATATATACTAGTGCGATTGCACCTGAATAGTTCCTGTCAGCACAAAGTGTTTGGACTCGTATTCTCTTCCAGTGCTTTGCTCGTTGCATTCAAACCCAGTGCGGATTTACGAAACAATAAAAAATAATTTTTAACTGTAAATAAAATTATCTATCTGGCTTTTTTTTATTATGATGAATTAGTTTTCACATTTTTGATATCTCAACATAGATGAAGAAAAATACGGAAGCTTGAGTATGTGCAGGATTTATGACCGGTCATCACTTTACACAAATGAAAAATACACCATTCTACACATGATTGACAACCATACTACTCAATTTCTCAAACTTCTATTTGTAGGACACTGTACATGTAAGTTTGATGGAGTCATCTATGGTTAGATTGGGAGAACTTTCCTTTAGTAGAGGTCCTTTTGGGATTATTTTACATACTGGGTGATGCTTGAAAACATCAATCTTTTTTTAATATGCAGCTTAAACATTGAAACAAGTATTCTGCCAAGTGTTGGGTTTATCTAAAACTTTTGAACGTAGTCAAAGGGTCTAATGATATATCGCAGAGAGTAATAATAATATAAAAAACGCTTTACTTAAAACTTTTAAAAGTTTTCACAAAGTGTTACTTTTGCTTATAAATATCCATTTCCAGAGTGATTATATACGAACACATTTTACATTTTGTTCAATTTATTAACAACTTGCTGAATTGCTGTGCATATTACATAAATTGTAAAAACATAAAAAAGTCTAAAAAGTCTACTGTGCATAAAAATTATGGTTCGTATCTCGCTACCCCGGTAGTACCCTGAACGACGCTCAGGAGATGAAAGCACAACTTGACTGCAGCTTGGGTGAGTCTAGATTTAGCGCTGAAATTTGGTTGCGCTTATAGATATTGGATTTGTGAAAGGCGTTAGTTTTCAAGTGCTGACGGATTTGTAACAAATTGCATCTTCAAATTACGTAATATACCTGATAAAGTAGAGTACAGTTATATTATAACAATTCCAAGTTTCTTTTCTCCAAGTAATAAATATGTAAGATTTATTATAAATGTTAAAATATACAACTCTTTAATTGTCTCCGTACTTAAATTGATTTAAAATAACATTCATATTTTTCTTTCTCACCAATAGATGTCTCTAGTGATTCACGTTCTATGTTTCGAAATCTAAGTATGTAGGTATATATGCATATATATATATATGAATATATATATATATATAAATATATATATATATATATATATATATATATATATATATATATATATATATATATATATATATATATATATATATATATATATATATATATATATATATATATATATATATATATATATATATATATATATATATATATAATTTCCAAGAACTTTTTAAGTATTTTTACGTAAAGTGATTATTTTAACCAGCTTATGACAGTGAACGCCCCGTAAATGCCCAGATTTCCATATTTATCTTCATCGTTGATGAGATGTCAAAAAGTAATATAAAAAATACCTATTTTATTGGAGATTAAACATATTTGTGAACAAGTATTTGGAGACACTCGAAATGTTGTAAGCATTCATTTAAATCATTAAGAGACTAAACTAACTGGTGGGCAATTAACTACATTAATTATATAAATTTTCATAGAAATCCACATTCTCCACTGAAATACCCACCATTATATATGTAATAAAATAACTAGGTACCTACCTATACATTTTATTAAGTACTTACAAAAAGTACCTACATAAAACAGTTCTACCACCAGATGCCGCATGCGTCGCTCAGAATAAAACAAAAGACTTCCGATAATATTATTAACTGTCAGAATCAGATAGATAGATAGAAAGATATAAAAATTATTATAAAGATTAATTAAGAATAAACTTTTATTGTCGTTTCTTTAATTACAAAGCAACACATTGTTTATTTTATTATTATACACCCACATAACATATTATTTACACCCAATATACAAAAGAAAAATATTACCACGTTATATATATACTCCTGGACCTAATCATAGCAATTATTGTTAGTATATAAGGACATTTTGTAAATATTTTTAGTCAGTGTTTTATAATGTCTTAATAAGACGAAACGCGTAACATATTTTCATTTATATGTGAAAAAAAGTAGAATTCAATAACCGTGTTTAGTTTTGGATATATTACCCAACAAGCTATATTCAAATATAAAATGTTCGCTTAAATTTGCCTTCCTAAATATGGGGTGTAATTTCTTAAGCTTTCCCGATAATAATTCTCAGGCAGAGCATTAATCTTCCTACCAAGTGGTTCTTCTTTCGCGAATACGTGTAAAGCCTGGATAAGTGCGGCTTTCTATAGTAAAAGCATTATGCGAGCACACATCCGAAGGTATTAGTTAAATTCCAGCATGTAGCGACTGACCGCATGTAAAATACCCTCACTATAGACCGGGTAGGTACTCATACCCCACCCTGAACAGCCGAGTACGGACGACAAAGCGTAATTGAGGGGTCGTGGAGGAAGATAGTTTGAACCTTATTCCGTTATAAAGTTTGTAGATCGTTCTGCGCTAGCCATTTAAAGGAAACGTTTTGAATCACTCCTTTAATAGCTAAGTTCATGGAGTATTTATGGTTTTTTAACTGTAGCAATAATTTACGTATTTTATAATAATTATGAAATATTATTTAATTTGACGATATTAAAAAAACAGTAGATAAATTTAAGCGTTATTCTAAAATATTCCTTATATTATTTTTATTTAACAATAAGATAAAGAAGAGTTTATTTATGTGTGAAGATTATGAGTTAAGATACAAAATAATTTAGTAATAAAATTAAGAAAAGATATTTAAGGTGGTATGGATATGTGGAGCGAGTGAATAAAGAGAGAATGACCACGAAAATATATTTGGCAAATGTAAATAGAAGAATAGAACAAGGATGTCCAAAAAGACTTCGATCACGATCAGATCAATCTAACCTAAAATCTGGCTGTGTCAAAAGTCTGTGTAATCGGAGGGCATGTATGGATGTGAAGGAAGAGTGTATGTCAGAACAGAAGAGTGGCGTTCCATCCCCTCTGCTTACCCTTGCGGGGAAACACCGTGATGGTAGTGGTATTGGTGATAGTATTTTTTTTATCTTACAAAAGAAAATCTTAAAAACCATATAAGTACAATATACGATACACTTATAACAATGATTGGTATTCAATATTTCGTACAATATCAAAAACAAGAACTGTCATTGTGAGTGAATTTTTCACCATTTAATTTGACGAAAATTCAAGCTAGAAATATAAAAAGAAGAAATAAAAGCAAAATTGGCATTTTACACAATATTAAAAATCCTCATTTCAAAATTAAAACCGTTTAAATACTACGTGCGATTTTATGAATTATTGTAGTAAATCGTTTACAATTCCGCTAACATTTTAGTCTGTAGCTGTATTTTATTCTCTGAAATGCTACAAATGCATATTAAAAATAATGTTATTAAATTGCAATGCAGAGCGAAATTCGATTCAGATGTTTGAGTGTCTCTTGTCCCATTTGCTGTATAATTGAAGTCACTTTAGAAGCGGTTGCATCCGGCTGGCGAACGCAATTTGCCATCTCTCGTGTAGTTAGTTTAATGCTTCGTAACTGTCTTACCCGTGGTGTAATAACCTGTGAACTACCCTCTACCGCTCTTGCCTTCCTCCCTCATCTAGGAGGTTTGGAGGGGTGTAAGGCTTTAGGTATATAGGGAAACTGCAGATCGCTGAAGCCGTTATTTTGTCACATGTCATTTGAGCGTTTAGTCAATCAGTCTTTTATAGTGATATTTAAAAATCAATTTATCCCCATAAAATGCCTAAATATGTGGTTTTCAGAGTGATTTATGATTATTTATTCATGATATTTAGTACTTTGATGCTAAGTTAGGTTTCATGGCACTTACGGCTGATAAATGTGATAATTTTTTTAAATGTGTATTCAGATAAAATATTATTATTTATCTCAGACATAATTGCTGTTAAGATATATATTATATAACAAACATTCAACAAATGGGAAATAAATTTGCTTTCTATGTACCTTACAAAGGTTGCTAAGATCAATGTAAATATAAATAAACTAATTTAACAAATCCTAACAATCGAGCAATTATTTACTCTTTTCACAAAAATAAATCTGAGATTATTGAATACATTTTAGATTTATATGTTTGGGTTCAATTTATTTGATGAAAACATGGTATTTTTAAAATAAATAAACATACCTGTTAAAAGCAATATGATATTCTAAAATAAAATGTTTATTATTTTCATGCATTGTTTTTATTATTACTTAAATAAATAAAAAAATATAAAAAATTACTCTTTTTAAAAATGTCCTTTTTACGTTAAAAAACACTAAATTCATATTACCGTTTTGTTCTACTCTTATTATATTTTGATTATTTTTTTAACATATATGGGGCAATATTAACTTTACAACCATTATTTTTATGGTTACAATTTTTGACTAATTAATGAGTTTTTGTTTTAAATATTAATTATTGGGAATTTTTAATTTATCTTTTAATGTTCCGTGAAAGGTAATGGGTGTTTTGGAAAAACACAGATCTAATTTTAATGACATTTATAAATATGTAGTACGCAAACAAAACATAAAAATAAGTTGTTATGCTAGCTGCAATAAATTGTTCAGATTCTACGCTGCTTTGTGTGTTAATATTCTTAAAGATTTCCTTACAAAGGATTTGTACAGAAGACAAAGTTTAGTTTTCTCCTCAACATTTCTGACTCTTTACTACCCGTTCACTGTTTATTTCGGTATTTCGTATAACCCAAAGCACTTCAAAAAATTTCCAAACATCGTGTTATTATAAATTAAAACAACACATATTAAATTTGTCCTATTAAATTAACTACAAAAAAATATGCACATGTAGTACTCATGTGATATCTTAAATGCTTTTATATCCGCAGTATGAACATTCTGAAGCAATAAAATTATTACATATCTACCAACCTGATGAAATAATCTGAATAAAATAATAAAATATCATAATCAGCCATTAAATGAAATTGTCTGACTTGTCAGTAATGCGTTTCACAAAAATGGTACTCTATAACATAGGTCTGCTTCAAAATTGTATGAAAAAAATTCTCTTGAAAAATATGTAAAATTGCATCCGTTTAAACATAATGTTAGAAACTCCTTCGAAGGCCGTTGCTTTCTGAAGATGTTCCTTTATTTTCAGCCACAAAATATTCCAAATACACTGAATGTGTCCTCTTACAGGTAAATCGACGTTAACGTTATATATTAATTTTTGCTCCTTTTTAAATTAGCATCAATTTTCGTAATGCTGTAGATGACTGTGTTAATTGCAGTTCATATTAGTAGCGCTAATATTGTCGATTATGATACTCATATTTAACATATGTGTTGTGTCGCCAAGGTACTCTTACATATGCGTCGGCAATGCACGGAGATGTTCTTCACTTGATCTTCACTGTTCTAACTCATGATTTGCCCCTACGAGTGGAGTCTGTCTCACTCATGTCACCGTCCCAACGAATGGAAAGATTATCATAACATGATAGTACTAAATTATGTGCAAACTAAAATATGCACGGTAACCCATTTGTGCTTGCGCGGAGATAAGGAACATAGTTTAGCAATCGTTCTAGCAGAGATATTTCATGGTATAAATAAGACTGGATGTTATTATACATGTTGCACATTTTGACATCTCAACATAGATGAAGAAAAATATGAAAGCCGAGGTATTTACAGGGCTGACGACCCGTCATAGGCTGGTAAAGTGATCACTTTACACACGTGCAACATTCTCCATTCTACGTATGATTGACAACCACACAACTCTTTTTTTTGAACACCTTGATATATTGATCAATCTCATGACACAATACATATCGCTCACTCCTTTCAAGAACGTCATAAATCAAAAATCGTAAATTTTCAGTTGTGTATGTTTTCGGAATGCCCAGAAAATGTACTACATCCCACCAAAAGAGGTATATTTTTAACTTAATATTTACCCACTACAGGGCAAAAAGTGTTGTTTTTGCATTTTGAAGAAAAGGTATTGTTTAATTATTTTTTTAAATATCTTAAATAATCTTAAATAAATGGAGAAAAAACCTTCAGGTTTTACCTAAAATAATATGTTGCACAGTAAAAAGTTTAATAAGTGGCTTGATATTTTTTTTTAATACATTCTATTATATTTTTAAACTTTAAAAACGTTCTCCTGAAAAATCAAGTATTTTGATTTATGACGTTCTTGAAAGGAGTGAGCGATATGAGTTTACAAGAGCCATCTTTGTTGGATTGAAGAAAACTTTTATTTATCAGAAGCCGCTTTATTTGTATGTAAGATCCGAGAACCCCGAATTATAATCACATACTGAGAAACGCCTGAAGTTTAATGTTTAACATATTGCTCTCTCCTTTCAACAACGTCATATTTCAAAAAACATGATTTTTCAGGAAATCGTTTTTAAAGTTTAAAAATATATTAAAAAATGTATTTAAATAAATATCAAACCACTTACTGAACTTTTTACTGTGCAACAGATCTTTTTAGGTAAAATCTGAATGTTTTTTCTCCATTTGAAAGATATTAAGTACCTATATCTAAAAAAAATAATTAAACAAAACAACACTTTCCGCCCTGTAGCGGGTGAATATTATGTTAAAAATATGCCGCTTTTGCTGGGATATAGTACATTTTTTGGGCATTCCAAAAACATGCACAACTGAAAATTAACAATTTTTGATATATGACGTTGTTGAAAAGAGTGAGCGATATACCCAAATAAATATTAGTTTAACATCATACCTGATTTTAACTTCTTCTTTCTGTATTCTTCTTCTTTTTTAAATTATCAGTCATCGATTAATGTTTCCCAAAATTTAATTTCACAAATTTTCGCTAATGACGTACCTTCGTCTGCGTAGGAAGTTATCGGGATTTGCTGACAGTGATTTTGTCATTCTAGCATGTTTGAAGTGACTTACAGTGGGCTCAGGAAATGTAAGAAATTCAATTACAAAAAAGAGTTTTGGCAGGTATTCGGTAAGGCTTAAAATACATTTTCTTGATTTGAATTAAATTCAGGATGGTGCCACAAATTAACATAAATGAAGCACATGAATGGGCTTTCATTGGAGAAATTTAAGGTCTCCCCTAAATGAAAATTTAATACGGATATCAATTTGAAAGAAGTCGGTGGTAGAACGCAAAGTACCCAAGTCCGCTTTCCTATTATGCTAACACTCTACATAATTACAAAAGCACGATTTTGATGAAGGTTTGCTAAAATGTTTGAGAAAATTTTATATTTTTTTCCCGAAACATTTTCTATTTAAAACCGATTAATAATTTTCTCAGAATATAAAAACATTTTTAAGTCTTTTGAACGAAATTTGTTCTTTACTCGTAATAAGCTTTTATCATTATTTCGAGTAATTTTGGCTGTAGCAAATAAAGTCTCGCTTGGGAAGGTAAACTGGCAGTCCACAACAAAGTCTTTATACGAACTCAAATGTATGGAAGTGAACTATAGAGTTGTCCAAAGAAGGATGAAAAAAGCTAGAATGGTGTCAATATGCGATCCCTCATTATAAATGTGCGGCAAAACGATGTATGATTAATGTTTGAATGCTGAAATTATTGATAAAATTAATTAAATATGTATCGAGATTGTTGCGACATGTTTGGAATGAATGAGTAAGAAAAAAAGGGTGAAAAAAATTCATTAGGTGAATTTAGTAGAAAATAGCATCAGATGAGGACCTTAAAAACTTGGCATGATTAAGTATTCCAAATATATACATATGTGTGAAAAAATGCACACGTGTGGAAGAATATGTGATTTTTTGAAGAATATGTGATTTTGGATTTGTGGAAGAATATGTGATTTTGTTTGCTAATTATATGATAACGAAACGTAAAAATCCCAAAAAAGTATTAATACGTCAAGTTAAAAGCAGATCATATTTAAACAAGAGAAATTCATAAAAAAATGTATGAAATAATACAATAAAGAATAGCAATATTACAATTACTAAAACCTGCCCCCCCCCCCCATGTCCTTGTTCCCATTGAAAAAAATAATAAATAAAAAGGTTTTTTTCTTCCTTCAACGTCCCAAGGACATAACTGTGAAATTCAAACTTATCTTCACAAACAGTGTTTGAAAATGATGCAAAGTGCATTGAAACACGTGTCACAATAGATTTACGGAAAAAATGGTATTTGCTCAGTGAAACTTTAATTTAAAAAAATTAAAAATTTATCTCGTTTGACATATACTTTTTACTTAACAAAAAAGGGGTAAATGCAAATTTGTGTTTCATTATTATTTTTTTATTCTAAATGTAAAAGTAAAACAGTTAAAATAATAAAGTTGAGGGTTGAGAATATGAAGTACCTACCCGTAAACGAGCCAACGCAGTTTTAGCGTTTTAATTTAGCCAGAGGAAAGGAAAAAAAATCATAAGTCTTGCATTTCTCATTTCCTGCTTTCCTGGTTCTACAAGGGTGAACTGGGAGAATCGAGCTGGATGGAATTAAAATATTTCTTACCATTCAAGCAATAGGAGGAAAAAAAATATTTTGCTTTATTTTTAATTTGCATCAAAGCTCCATGAAATTTATTTCCAAGCAAAATGCAATGAAAAAATCGACTAAAATTTCTCAATGGCTTTCCGGATAATTACAGGTTAGGTTGCAGTCAGAATGTACAAATTTTAACTTGATGACCCGAAATTTTGATCAGTCTAGTGAATCATTCATTGGTGCATTTATTAATATCATATTATATCAGAGTAAAAAATCAAGAACATTTAAGAAAACTTTGTTTCTTATAATTATAACAGAGCGACATGTTAGTTGAAAAATCTCTCTTTTTTCTGAAAATACTTAAAAACGGGAATTCAGTCACCTTTCCAAACTGTTAACTTAACTTGATTGATAAATTGTATTTTGACTTGGTTGAGTTTTATATTTGTTGATACATTTATTTTGTCATGTAACATTTTATTCACAAATTCCGGGTTTGATCCATATAAGAAAATATCTTTTTTTTATCTGTTTTTTTATTTGTTCATATCTGAATATACACGAACAAAATAGAAATCTGGGCATTTAAAGCTTTTACTAGAGCAAATTAAAAAATTTCATTAATGTTTTACTTAGCAAATACCACTATTTCTTAAAATCTACTGCGACACGTGTTTCGATGCATTCCACATCATTTTCAAACATACGGTGTTTGAAAATGATGCTGAATGCATCAAAACACATGTCAGAGTAGATTTAAAGAAATAGTGGTATTTACTAAGTAAAACATTAATTGAAAATGGATAGATTTTACCACAAAGTGACTGCCGAATCAATTAATCAAATTAAAAATTTTGGAACAAAAATTTACGCAATCAATTTATTGTGAAACTGGTCTACTGAATACATTAAATTAAATTTTTAGGCACCTGCCTGTAGTTAAAATAATTCGATAAAGCATAAATTTCATGAAAACTATTTTTTACCATAGATGCCGAATTTCACTTTTAAATCGATACAAAAATTTTTTTTTTTTTTAAATTGTCAGTAAATTTGTTGTTAATCGTGGGTAGAATGTTGAATGTTACACAGTATATAAAAAGAACACTTAAACTAGTTTATTCTTAAACTTGTTAATCGTGAGCCCTGTAATTGTCCAGACTTTCACATGCTTCAATATTTTTATTGTGATAGTTAAAAATGACTTGAAAAAAGATATTATATGTAAACAAAAACATATATACAAAAATATATATATTTTTAATTAGAAAGCATTGATAAAACGTAATGTCCTGCCATGAGTCCACATTTTTGACATATCGCTCACTCCTTTCAAGAACGTCATAAATCAAAATACTTGATTTTTCAGGAGAACGATTTTAAAGTTTAAAAATAAAACACAATGTATTAAAAATAAATATCAAGCCACTTATTGAACTTTTAACCGTGCAACAGATCTTTTAAGGTAAAACCTGAAGGTTTTTTCTACATTTGAAAAATATTTTATTTATTTATACAAATAATTAAACAATACATTTTCTTCAAAATGCAAAAACAACATTTTGTGCCCTGTAGCGGGTAAATATTGTGTTAAAAATATGCCTCTTTTGCTGGGATATAGTACATTTTTTGGGCATTCCGAAAACATGCACAACTGAAAAATGACGATTTTTGATTTATGACGTTCTTGAAAGGAGTAAGCGATATTACCTAAGTGCTTCTTTTAAGTCCATACCATTATTTATAGACACTGAAAGCCTGAAAGATTTACAACCCTGTGAATATATTCTAGAATTTAACGAGTAATGATGTAACGTGGTGTTTGGAGGAGTTTGGTCCTTTGACTTTGGTTTGACGTAGTAATTTAACGACTTTTTTACCCTCAGTGGGGAATACGATTTTAATTGCATTAATGTTGGTAAAAGTGTTTTGCATTAACAACACTTGTCGATACCTTAATAATTCAAAAATCAATTGATTGAAATATAAGTAGAATTTTAATTAAAAACTTTGAAGGTGTTCTCAAATTATTTTTACTAACTTGAAATGTTTGAAAAAACTTGTAATTATTATTTTTAATAATTAATTTCAAATTTATTATCTACACATAAAGCCTTTGCCTATATTAAACAAGCAATGTTTAAACCCTAAAAAAATAAAGTTTTATGACTAACAAAGGATGATGATGATGTATTTATAAAAAAATATAAAAATAAAATAATACAAAAATGAATTATTTTTCATATTTAATCATCATGACATAACACAATAAAGTTTAAAATGTAGTATTTTCAGCTACTTAATGATCATCATTAATTATTTGTTAAAGTAAGAATTATTTACTAAAAAAAGTTAATATTACATTTTTGTTGCTGAATAGGCTGAAGCAGGAACTATAAATTAAAGTAAACAAAATGAAATAATTTTTTTTAATTCAAAATGTTGAATTTTAAAATTATTTAAAGACATATTCGTTCTTAAAACATTCGTTGTTTATTACATAATACATTATAACATTACATTTACTATTTTCATACCCAAAGTATATTAATAATAATAATAATAATAATAAAACCCTTATCCGCACCCCAATAGTGCATAGGGCACTGCGTCATATAAACGCAGTGTTATCTTGATCGTTTACACATGAAGGAAAGGTGATCAGCCCTCCGCTTCAGGTACCAGTCCAGGGTAATATTGAATAAATATGACAGTGAAAAAATCACTTATATTTATTTTACCCCCCTTGGGAATCGAACCCGGGACCTCCAGAACGGTGGCCGAGCGTGCTGACCATTACACTACGGAGGCGGATAAAGTATGTTAATAGTTTTATCAAACTAAAAAACATATAAACGGATACATAAATATTAAATATTAGAAGAGAAAATGAAAACTTTCATCTCAAAAGTTCCGTCTAAGAGTTAATGAAATATTTTAGTGGTAATAAATTATAAATCAGAAAATCTCTTCGATGCTTCTTGTAATACAATTCTCGTGTTTAGAAGTTGGCGAAATAAAAGTTATTTGGAGCCCTTAGAGTTTTAAGGCTCAGCTTGGCAAACCCTTAAGAAAAAGTAATTAAACATGGTAGACTTTCATTAAAACGCCTTTATTTATTACATCGTATTTTTTTACGCTTTTGGTCACAGTTTTAATGGCCGCAGTAAACACAAATCAATAACAGTAAACATTTATTACGCGAGATCTCTTTATGGATCCCTCAGGAGAGCTGTTGATAGGATATGCTTAAAGCTGACAACAAAACTCATTATATTCTGCTGTTTCGTTAGAATTTAGGTGAACAGATTCCACTAATAAAATTTCATGCCACATTATTTTGTCTTTTTTTATGATTCGTCTTCATTGTAGTTTTAGTAATATGATTTTTTTTATTTAAAGTATCAGTTACCATGATACGTGTACTTTAAACAGCTACATTGTTTCAGAGTTTGAATAACTTCAAAACTTTAAGTTAAGAATGAAGTTATAATAGTAATGTAGAACCAGTATAATTATAACTCGCGAAATAACTTCGCGTAAAATCACATCATACAGTGAGTTAAAATAAAGTTTTTAAAACGAAAATCACTTAGTTGGTGCTTCAAATATTGATAATACCCATTTAACAACTTTATGCATCGTGGGATCACTGAACATACTTGACGACATGGATACTTGATTTACAACATTTTGAGTGTATCCAAATACTTGTTCACAAAATCTGGATTGTCTCCAATTACAGGAGTTATTTTCAAAAAACTCCCGTAATTGGAGATAATCCAGATTTTGTGAACAAGTATTTGAACACGGTCAAAATGTTGTAAATAAATTATCTGGTCAAATGATAAGCTTAAATAATAAAAATGAAAATGATATTTTCTGGAGTTTCTCATGAGTGTGATTATAATCCAGGATTCGGACATCACATACCAATAAGAGAGTTTCTGCTCAACAAAAAGCTTCTTTTCATCTCACCAATAGATGTCTCTAGTGAAGTTCTGGTGGTTAGAGAATAATGTTTCAAAATTGGTTCATACATATAGAACTTCCAAGAAATTGGGTAGTGTGGTTGTCAATAATGGGTAGAATTGGTGAATGTTACACGTGTGTAAAGTGATTACTTAAACCAGCCTATGAAGGTCGTCAGCCCCGTTAATGCTCAGACATCCATATTCTTCTTCATCTTTGATATCTATCTATGATATCTTCGGCTAGCTTTGTAAACCAAATTTCGTAAATAATTGTTCTCTTTATATAAGATTAAGGATTAACTTAACCGACCTAATGTAACATCACCTAACATCACCTTACCTTACCAGGAACTAGGTTAATAAATTGAAATATGCGTTTTAGTATCCACATAAACAATTTTTCAATACGAGACATAAGGAAGTTAAATTTTTGATCTCCTTAAACTAGTAGTGACAATTTAAAACTGAAAATTTTAAAACTTTCCATTCTCCAGTAATAATCGAGGTGAATTATGTTGATGCTGACATATAATGGGCAGAATGGTACACATTACACAAGTTTAAACACTGAAGCCAGCAAATGTCAGGTCTTAAGTCCTGGAATGCTCAAATTAATTTCATTTATAAAAACAAAAATGCTTCCTCTCGAGTTGATACATATTCATTTATCAGTTTTTAATAACTATTCGAAACCAAATATATGATGTTCTGCACATTTGTTGTTTTAAGTTGGTGTTTTAAATTGGACGACTTTGTAACATATAATGGAATGAAATTGTATTCATTTACGTAAAAATAAAATATCAACGCGATTACAAAATAGAAAAAAACTTTTCCGTCTTATTTGACAAACATAAAAAAAACTGCCCTTGTACAAACTTACCTATGCTTATTTTAATTTCAATTGAACAACGTAAATTATATTTAAACGTAATTACTCTGTAATCAACTCGTCTGCAATTAACGTTTTTGCAGAGCTGGGATATGTGTATGCATACATTTTTTTAAACGTCAATTCGTACATTTTCTCTTATTCGCGGGTCTATGGGCGCAGTAAAAAGTTAGGGCTCTTTTATTTTGCTTAGCAAAGAAAAATTCAAGCCGAGAAAGTAAAATAGGTCAAAACATTTGGAAAACGTAACAGGAAGTTAAATGTGCTACGCAGCAGTTACTCTACTTTATGACTTTACCTACAGCCTGACGAAATATTAACCCTCGAACACACGGCTCGGTTTACACCGATCCTTTTATTTAGTACTCAGAATTTTTGAGCCTCTCCTCCGGATATTAAAATGAAGAGCTATAATTTTATTTTGTTTAAGTTAATAGTTTTCTTATTTACTTAAATAAATTATTAATTATTTTTAATGACAGTGAAACCCGGAATCGCAATGAGTTTTTTTGTTAACCATAAAAAAGAGTTCTCCAATAACCCGGACCTTGTTTAATCCGGACCACTTGTAATCCGACAAATCCATCATGTGTTGGTGCATCTCTTTTAATATGCTAAAATTTTTAAATTCAATTAGGATTTTGTTTAGAATCGGGGAAAATTGTTATTTATAAAAAAAAATATTTAAAAATGATTTGTAATATTGAGAGTTGGTTGGTTCAAAATCTCTTTGAAATGTTGACACAATGTTGCATTTGAATACCTGCCAGTTTTTATATATACGTGACAGGACCTAGGACGGTAAAAATTATGTGTTTTAAAACACTTTTCTTATCGTAATGGTAGTGCCATCTGTTGCACGTTATAACATACGCAAAACTAAAAAAAATCACTAAGCAATTTCATTATTTTCGATTGAATTACTGTTCGCCTTTTTATATCTTCACAAGCATTGTGAAAATATAATATTATATAAAAGAAAATAAATAGCACACATAAAAAATGTGTGCTATTTATTTTCTTTTATTTTCAATAAATTAAACTGAAAACATAATCAAAATAATTAACAGTAACGAGTTGCTAAGCATAGCCGGTGAGAATAAAAACCACAAAAAATTTGTATTCAGATTTGTGTAAAAACTAACTAACTAACTAACCATCACGCCGCTTCCCCTCAGGGGTAGGCAGAGAGAATAGAACACCACAGCACTCTGTCTTTGCGAACATTCTTCGCCTCCTCCACGTTCATGCATCTCCTCATACATACCCGCCGATTTTTACGACTCCTAACTTGACCACTTTTAAGTATTTGGCATACCTGATCGTGCCATGTTTTTCTCGGTCTTCCTCTGCTATTTTTTCCATTAACATTCGCCTCATAAATTTGTTTTACCGTTCTTTCCTCACTCATTCGTTCTACATGTCCAAACCATCTCAACACACCTTTCTTAATTTTATCGATAATGCTTATCTCAGCTTTGCATTCCTTCCTTATTTCACTATTCGCACATCTATCATACATCGTTTTGTCGCACATTCTTCTGACAGATCGCATTTCGACTGCATTTCATTTTTTACTGCTTTCTTATTGGAACACATATAAAGAAAGGTTCTTGTGTTTTTGTTCGTGTAATTATTTTTCGCCAAAGATAACACATGTCGCGTTAAGTTAATGAAATGAGAATCAATAACATTTTGTCCTAGTGCGCGAAAATATTATTTTTATTTTCCTTCATACATACATAGATACATATTCATAAAGAAATGACATTGATAAACGAGATGTTTCATATTTTATCGTCTGAAACACATTGCTAAATTTACTTAAAATTATGTTTGATTTTTGTGAGGAATTAATAAGATATACAAATATCCTCGTATCAATAATATCACTTTTATTATTATTATTGGATATTATCTTCTACTTCTTACCCTTACCCGCACCCGATGGTGCATAGGGCACTGCATCGAATAGATGCAGTGTTATCTTGACCATTATTTACATGATGACAAGGTGATAACTGCTGCGCTTCAGCAACCAGTCCAGGGTCATATTAAATATTGTAAATATTTAAGAGTAAAATTTAATTTAATTTTTATTTTATTTATTTTAAAATTTTGATCCCCCCCCAGGGAGTCGAATTCGGGACCTCCAGCACTACAGCTTAACACGTTTAACAATGGTTAGGTTAGGTTAGGTGTAATGATATCACGAAGGCAGACAGCACACTTTAAAATAAATAATAAAAGAAAATAAATAAAGATGTAAATATTAGTTTGTTCAAAGTCTTATTTCTCGTAAAACTATTCACTGATTACTCTTGATTTATTTTGACATATCGTTGCATGTATTTATCGTTATAAATTTGAGTTAAAATTTAAATATTCGTTTGTTGGAAATTTTAAATCTCATCAAGTTATTTTACTACTCACATACAATTTTCGACACAAATATACGTATAAATATACATCTGACAGATAACAGTTTTTTTGCCGCAATGGTAGTGCCATCGATTGAAAGTAACAAGAACACACGTAATACTAAACATTGCTAATGACGGATAGCGTGCTTTTTGACAGTTGCTGTCACTAAGCGTTTCAATGTTTTCGATTGCATTGTGTTTAATACATTTTTAATGTTTTTATGTCTTCACAAGCATTGTAGAATCATACTTGTTAGAAATGTGTGCTTTATATTTGGTTTATTTTCCATTTAACCAGACTAAGCTTCAGAAATGCGAGACCGGTTAAAGATAGTCATTAAAATTTGTATTATTTCATGTCTACAATGGAAGAATTTAATGAAAAAGGTTAATTGAAATCTGACATTTCAGACGAATACTTGTATTACAATAGATATTTTCAAATTCCATGTGTTTTTAAGGGTTGAAGAGAAATTTCACACGAGCAATTACGTTTGTTCACCTGAGACTTAATTGCTACTGAAGACAGCCTTCTTAGCTCACGTTATACTAGAAGTTATGTTTTAGAAACTCCATTTATTTTGTAATATAGTTATAAACATACATTTATGTGTGTGCATGCTTTGTAGAAAGGGAGAGTTAATTAAAGTACTTTTAAATCAATTTTTTTTATATACACGCTTGATAAAACGGGTTTGAATCATGCTATGATCGTATTATTTTACGTATTTTTTTTACTTTACATATTATGAACAATATGTACATAACCGCTCTCTTATAAAAAAAATTGGATCACTGATTAAGAGACGTAATGTGTATTCGTCAACATAACCACTACATTTGTATTTGAATACCACTATATGTAAATCACAATCACATGAGTATTTATACACCTTCATCTAAAAAAACATATCACATGCTCGGTTAGACTGTCTGAGAGTCAAACGCATCGTTGAGTAATACGCTGAGCAAACGCTTGTAGTAATAATAAAAATTGTATATTTTTTATTCCTGTATTTCACGGAAAAGAAAAAAATCAAATAAATTTCAAACACAAAGTTTTGGAAAATTAATTTTTTTTTTTGGTGAAATTTTAAAATCTACAATTATTAATACCACATTAGCTTTTCGGTGATTTTATTTAGCTTTTCTTGCTTACAAAACAACATGTTTTAGTTAGCTTAATATTTTTTTCATATCGTTATACGCACCCAATGATGCATAGGATACTTACTGCATCGCATGATGAAATTGGTTATTTGTGGATATTTTAAGTAGTATTTCACCAAGTGAACGATAAATGATTATTACAGTTGTATTACTGTACCAAAAAGTTAACAATGCTTTTAAGATAGAAAATATAATATACCGTAATTTTTTTAAACTCCATTTAGTAAACATGTGTTCCATTAAGTGTTCTGAAAATGTTTAATATACTATATGTAAACTAAATATTTTATACTAGCAAGACTTACCAAAGTAATTATTTTCACAGAGATGTGAATTAATAGTGTAACCTTATTGCTGAAGGAATATCCTGTAGAGACTCCGCATCCTGAATTTTACCAACACGTGAAAGGCTTTTACAAATTGCACTATCAAAAAGGGCGGGAAAATGTTATTACATAAGTGTTCTTGGCGTAAATGAGCAGTCTTAACAAAATAATTTAACTCTGGAATTTTTGTAATGAAGACGAATATCTAAATTAAACCGGAGCTTTCGCTGGATACTGTGTGCTAAAATTTAATTTATGAATGGATTATGTGTTTAAGACCTTATTTAATGAAAAAAATAATTATAATTGAATGCGTTATTAATGTGAATTTATTTATTGCGTTTTTGAAGAAAATAAATTCATGTCCGGTGTTAAGTTTTTATGATAAATTGTTAAAATATGGACCTTTTTGCCAAAGTCAAAATACTTCAATTGTTGTTTTTGCAAGTAATATAAACATACCATATGAGGATAAAATCCTTCAAGAATAAACAGCAGCGAAAAAATATTATATTTCATGTTTTTTACTACATCTTTTAGTATATAGTTTTATGGATATTATTTACCGTAAAATCACGTACTTTCAGTATTTTTCTTACTAGCTACCGAAAAACGAACACAAAACGCTGAGTTGAAAATGTGTGAAGACATAATTTTATGGGTAGATTTTTAAAGTGTTTCATTCATAATTTATTAAAACCAACATTTTAAACGGAAACAACTAAGGAACGACAAGCGTTGTGGCATAGTTGGATTGCTAAACTAGCGTCACGGGATCGATTCCCCCCTTAGCAAAATAAATTTAATTATATTTATATATATATATATATATATATATATATATATATATATATATATATATATATATATATATATATATATATATATATATATATATATATATATATATATATATATATATATATATATATATATATATATATATATATATATATATATATATATATATATATATATACAGTGGGTGGCCAAATTATTAGGGACACTTGTCTTTTTTTGTAATTTTCAAGTTTAAATGAATTTTATGATCAAATAAATGTGTTCTAATCAAAAAATATTATTTATTTTTGTTGCTGGTCTCATAAATATTGTTTTTAAGACGTAGCAATGCTGCAAAATATCAAAGAAGTAATTTTTTTTCTCATTTTAGTGTAAATTAGTGAAAAATGGTATTGGTGTGAGCTCAGTTAATATTTTTTTAAACCATTTTTCTGTTTGTTTTTTGAGTCCAAGACTATGAAAAATTAAGTATTGTTTAATAATTTATTAGTTTTGCTAATTTAATAAGTTAATTTCAATTAATTTTAAATTAAAATTCAATTTAGTTTGAATTGAACCTTAATATTATAAATTTAAGTATGGGCAAGTCTTTAGACATATCTCCAAGAAAATGTAGGGAAGTACCAACCTAATTACTTCATTCCACATATTTCTAAAGAGAGATAGCAGCACTCACAGGTATTTTGAAGTCAGGAGTCAACCGGATAAAAAGAAAAATTCATAAAAACCCACCTCTAGAAGCAGCCCGCGTCTGAAAAAGTGGCAGAAAAACGATCACCACTCCGCGTGGTCACTGTAAAATCAGGGACATCTATTTCCAAAATCGTAAAACGTGTGTTGATTGTCCACTACGTTGATAAGCGATGTAGGAATCAACGCCTCCAAAATGACAGTTTGGAGACGGTTAGTCGAAGTAAATCTAATTGGTCGACGTCCAACCAAAAAACTACGCCTGACTGAGGCCATGAAGAAAAAACGACTCTTATGGGCCAGAGCACTCCGGAATATGACTGTTTCGGATTGGAATCGAGTATTTATGACTTACATTTGTATAATAAAATAAGAAGATAATAAAAAATACACATTTTTGCAATCATGGTAATACTTTATGGGTCTGCTTCTAAGAAGAGTCAACATTTAAAATTTTGGTGGGAAAAACTGAATTCGTCCGACGGGGCCCAGGAGAAAAATTCCACCCGGACTGCCTGGTAAAGAGGGCTAAAAACACCCTGTTAGCATAATGTTGTGGTCCATGATCTCATTTTAGGGTATGGGACGCCTCCATATCATGGAAGGGACCATGAGGCAAGACCAGTACCAGCGAGTACTGAAAAGTCGGCTCCAGCCGAGGCTAAGGAATGGTTCCCTGGTGATGAAGAGTATGTGTTTATGCATGAATTGATACCGTGTCATAAAACCAGGAGTGTTACCGCATTCCTGGCTGAAAAAAACGTCTGTTGAGTATGTGTTTTGCCTTGCCCGGGCAATTTGCTGGATATGAACCCCATTGAAAACATTTGGAAGCTAACGAAACGGGAAATTGCTAAAAAAGTCATCACCACCAAGCGGTTACTGATAGAAACTCTTATCAGAGTATGGCATGGTAACCCTAATCTTCGGCACAATATAAAAATCTGCATAGAAAGCATGCCCCGACGTTTGGAAGTTGTCATCGCAGCAAAGGGTGTTATTACTAAATATTACGGTTTTTTCTGAAATTTTTGAATAATCGCTTTTTATGATAAAAATTAATTACTTTTATTAAATGTTTGATTACATTATTTCTAAATTCTAAATAAAGCACCCCAATCAATAAAAAAATAATTAAAAAACCTAATTTTTATCTCATTAAATTCATTTGAACATGATAATTACAGGAAATTCGAAGTGTCCCTAATAATTTGGCCACCCACTGTATATATGTATATATATATATATATATATATATATATATATATATATATATATATATATATATATATATATATATATATATATAAATATTTATATATATATATATATATATATTTATATATATATATATATATATATATATATATATATATATATATATATATATATATATATATATATCTTCGGTCTATATATTTGTTGAGAATATAATATTTCATATAAATCATCCCCTTCTGTATAATCTTACATGCAAAAAGGCCTCATATAGTTGTTTTCCAATAGTAAAAAAACGCAATAACAACATTTTTAAGTACGCAAAAGTGTTTATTTGTTTACAAATTCTGAAGTAAATTCTTAGGGAACGATTATTAATTGTGTGGACTATTTAAAAATATATATTCGTTTTTGTTCTAATATACCATTCTTATATAAAAATGAACCAATATTTTACTTTTTTACTTGCCATACACGATCGAATAAAATTGCCTATCAAATTGGCCGGCCATCTGGTTTATTTATGATTCCTGGTGATAGCAAAATCCTTTTCTAAAAGTCGGGCAAGTCGAATTGTAGTTTCGTGGTTAGTGTCGCAAATTTGAGTCAGATTTTTTGGGTTCGAGTACAATCTAACACGGTTCAATTTCAATTTCTAACAACGTGCCGCTAAGGCTCTGCGAAAATAGCAAAAAATTTAATTTATTTGGGTAAATATTATAAAAAGAACATTTAACAAAGATGTTTCCATATAGAAATATTTAATAAAAGTAAAAATACTCTAGAAGTTTATTCTTGTTTATTATTACACTCTTCAACATTTACGAGAGACTTCACATAATAACTACTCAACAATAATAACAACTTCATAGACACAAACCACTAAATAAAAGATAATCTGAATGACTCGTCATTTTGTTTTACGAATTCAATGTTAACTCGAAAACTTACTAGCGTCAAGACATCGAATAATATATTTTCTAAGGAACACCTTTTCAATGAAACTGACAACAACTTTATATATTCTTGAAGTATATTGTAGACAGTAGTTATTTAAAAATGTTAAGTTTATGTTTAAAATTGCAGAAATTTATTACCAAAATAATTATTTACGTTATTGAATGGCTGATTTGATCTACTTTTATTTTTATTTTCAAAGCATTGTTGACTTTATGGTATGGTAATATAACGCTCCTTCTTATCATTCGTCGTTGACATTGCGTAATACCACTTTTAAAGTGTTAATACACAAAATGAACGATGAATAATAAGATTTGATATTCGTTTGTTTTTTTTTTGGAATATTCAACATGTGCATTAGACTTTTCATTTAAAATAAGTTTCAATAATTTTTTTAGATTTTTTTCTAGTTAAAATACATTTATTAGCAAATACGGCAAATAATCTTGACAAATCTAATTGTTTTAGTCATTTTCATTCCATGTTTTGAATATTGAAAGCATTTACTTTGTGGATCATATTGATACATTATTTCGAGAAATAAAAAGACTTTCTGTTTTGATCCACTCACATTTTTATTAACCAACTAGTTTCGGCAACAACCTGTTGCCCTCTTCAAGGTTTAATTTATGAAGATAATAATTTTTAATTTATATTTTGATTTATAATTTAATTTATATTTTAATTTAATTTATGAACCTAATAACTTTTAATTTATAAAACCCTGAAGAGGGCAACAGATTGTTGCCGAAACTAGTTGGTTAGTAAAAATGTGAGTGGATCAAAACAAAAAGTCTTTTTATTTCTCGAAATAATATTTTAATTCCACGTTGACCATTTTAATCCGTTGAAAGTCTACGTTTAGTAATAAATAGTTATATTCTTGTTAAGAACGGGAGTTTGGTACATGTACCGTAATACATTAGGGTCCGTGGTCCTGCATTGTTGGAATGACTGAATAAATTGTGAATGGGTCTGGAAATGTGAGGGATCAAATATTTTATCTCAGTGGGAGCCAGGACAATGAAATAACTAGCTCTTTTTATACCCATTTGAAAACAGGAGAAACATGTGTACTTTTACTCATAGTTGAAGAACGTTGTGAAACATAAAATAGTAACTAAACATACAAACTAACCGCACGCCGCATCCCCGCAGGAGTAGGTAGAGAAATGATAATGCCAAACCAATCTGTTTTTGAAAACGGTCTTCACCTCTTCAAAATTTATGTATATTCTCGTACATCTTTTTACTTGAACCCTTATCTGCATCCATGGTGCATAGGGCATCATATTGATGCAGTATTATCTTGATCGTTACTTACACGAAGGCAAGGTGATCACTCTTGTGCTTCAGGGACCATTCCAAGGTTATATAAAATTAATATTAGAGTGTTAAATCACTTAAATTTATTTTCACCCCTCCCCTGGGAATCGAATCCGGGACCTCCAGCATAGTAGCTAAACACACTAACCATTTCACCACAGGCAGACAACCCACGATACATATCTGTCGATTATTCCGACTCCCGACCTTACCACATTCAAGCATTTGAAATATTTGATCATACCAAGATTTCGTCGGTCTTCCTCTACTTCTATTACTAATCACATTTAGAATATTAAAAGCATTGTTAACTTAATGGTATAGTAATATGGCAATATGTTACGCAAAGTGAACGATGAATGATGAGGAGATTGTGATATTGTAAGAAGCTAATCCCTCTTAAAAGGCCGCAAGGCCTACACCGAGAAGAAGAAGAAGAAGAACGAATAATATCACAAAGAAATAAATCTTAAATTGGCATATTTAATCTTAAATAAAATAACGTAAAAAGTTTGCTACATTGTAATGTTCACTTCCGTTGTAATTAGAGCGTGTAATGGTATCCGGCACCCCGTTATGTTGCCGTCACAAGACAGCCCTTCCTAGGGACTAGATACGTATATCCTTATCAGAATATGAAATATGTGGGAGGCTTTATCAGCTAGTCATAAAGAACGAAGGTAAAGTAATACTTTGTTATCCAGTAACTTTAAATCTTCAGTTTTCAGCTAAATTTTTGAAAGGATCAGTGTTTTTTATGTCTTACGCCAATAAAGCCTCAGAAAACATGACTCGGTTGCAAAAATCGTATTTTGACATAAGTATTAAGAGATTTGTATTAAATCTTTTCGGGTATAATAATAATAACACAACGAGTAATAATAAGGTCCAAAATCACCCTTTTTATTGTTTTTATCTTTTATGAAAAACAGTAAAATTATTTATAAATCTTTGCATTCATTTTATAACGCAAACAAGGACATATTGGAGCGGACTGATAATTAATAACACGTTTTACGCCATATAAAGTCTGCACTAAAATCCTGCATATTTTATTTTCTGTACGTTTATTTTAGATGAAATACTTTATGAATATTTCAACAAAAATTTCACAAAATTTTAAACGGATTTCATTCATATTTTTCAACTATGACATCCTAAAAAAAAACATTAAAAAAGACCTGATATAAAACACTTTATAAAAAAGAGCACAATAACTCAATAATCCAAAGAAATGAAACAGGTATAAAGCCGAGTACAGACTTACAATTTTGTATATATTTTTAATAGCAATTTATTTTGATGTAGACCTAGTTCATAAATCAATTTATGACATTTTTTTCGTTTTAATTACATGGAAATGTAAAAAAAAACTGACATAAAAAGAACTAACGTATACAAAAATTAATCTTATTCTTTGCTGTGTTATGAATGAAATGAATAATTTTGATTAAGCATTCTCAAACAGTTTGAAGAAATAAGGTTCGGACAAAAGTAAACAGACGTGACACTAATACGAGAAATTCCCCACGAAAAAACCATCTAGTTTTTCTAAACAAAAACTAATGGTATTACGCCTTCGTTATATCTGTAGACACGGGATTGTGTTCGTATAATGAAAATATATTGTTTTGCCAAGCCACAATTCTTATACTATCACCAACTTGGTAATTGTACATCTTTTGTGTTTCAGCTGATATAAATATATATCTTACTGAAGAAAAACTAGGGAAATGTATCTCAGAAAAGACGTGTTGATAGAATACGTGGTAAAAAATTGACAATTCAGTTAAATTTCAAAACATAAAAAATTAACAAAATGGTTATCAAGAACAGATTTCCAAATTCAATAATCGTTTCGTCAAAACCAATTTTCAAATAAGGAAATGATTATAATAATATGAAATAATTATTTTATAAGAATAAAAAAAAATAATGTTATGATTTTTACACAGTTTCGTAAATTGATTCAATTTCATAAATTCATCTTAAAAACTGAAAGATTTATACGATTGTTCATTGGAAGAATCCATGTTGAAATAAGAATTAAATAGTTTTGTATTTTGTAATGAATTTATACTGGACAAAGAAACCAAAATCGTTTTAAAAATAGTAAGTTATTATTTTCTTCTTAGATGAACGCGTATTTACAATTAAACAAATTAATATATCCTTCTAAAAGCTATTCACTGGTCAAAGAAACTGAAAAAATGCCATCGAAAAATATTAATCTACTTGATTATAAACTAAACTAATTAACCAACCATAATGCCACTTTACGCAGGGGCGTCACAACAATCCTGATCTGACCACTTTCATCTATTTGAAATACTTGATCATGCCAAATTTTCCACGGTCTTTCTCTGCTTCGGCTATTTAATTTGTTTGACTTTTCTTTCTTCACTCATTTGATTAACTTGCCCAAATCATCTAAACACACTTTTCTTAACTTTATCCCTACTTGATTTTCTTCATAATAATACTATATTATATTTATACATATTGCATTGGAAAGTTTTTATTAAATATCACACATTGCTTTGAAAATTAATACGCAAATATTTTTTTGTTACAATGATATAATTTTAAAGTTCATATAAATAAACATGTTAATACATCTCAAAATATGTTTATCTAATAAAAATCGGGTTGAAGTCTCTTGGATTTTATGTCATTGATTGCGGTTTGACACTTATAACGATAATAATTATTTTTATTCCGCCTTGACTAAGCGGTGGGTAAGATAAGTAAAGTAAACTAAGTAAACCATATTTTGTTTGCAACTATAAAGTATTACAAAATATTGGTAATAACAAAAAAAATTGTTTCCTTATTTTGCGGGCAATTTTTCCTATATTGGATCAGGTAACTTTTGGCGAGTCATATGGAGAATATTGACTCAAATATTAGAGAGGATATTGCAAAGGTAATGTGTATGCCAGCTCGTCCAAATTACGTAATTATATTTTAGTGACATGAACATCTGATGCAGATAGTACCGGGGATTATCTAATGGCAGTCAAGATTCCAGCTCGATGGAATCCATTACGTGAAGGTATCTTATCGGGCAGGTACTAATTGGAGAGATTAGATAAACTCCGTATACTTGTGTTCATTTTATTATATAAGCGCCAACACGTAAAAGCTTAAATATCAAAATAACGTAAGATATATCAACAACTTCTCGGAAAATATCGTATGTGCTTAAAAATATTCTATATTATGGACGATTTAGTATTTTTTTAAATAACCATATTCATATTTTTATTTCATCGTATACTAGATTATCCACCCTATGGAGGAAATGCCAATTTAAAAGGTGTCTCAACTTGATATGAAACATGTATCATTCATCCCTTTTTTTATGAAAGCAGATGGATGTCTGAGAATCTCAACCTTACTGGTTTGCGTAAGCATCTACGGCCATTCCTTACATAAGTATCCTTAGGTTTCAAAAATTACCCGTTTTGCGAAATGGATGTCCAAAATGGGCAAAATAGTGCACGTTATATAATTGCATGAAGTGATCGCTTAAGTTACCCAAATGCCAGTTCATGGGCTCCGAAATGCTCAGAGAATGATACATGTTTCATATAAAGTTAACAGTATTATAAAAACGTTTTTATTATATTTTGTTTATTTTTTATAAATAAAAACGACTTAAGATCATACAAAATGTAATCGATTTTGCTTTCTATGCATGGGACCCTCAGCTGAAACTTACCCTTTACTGGTACCTACACCTCAGGACAGAACACATTGCTTTCATGTAGATAATTAACCATCAAGTTAATATTAAATCACTCCGAATTAGTATTCTATAGACGCTTGGGTGAGGATAAAGGTCAGAAGAAGTTAAACTATAAAGATAAATGTGAAATATTGGTATCTTCCAGGAAAATAAATTTAAGTGATGAAATAATATCCATGGATATCATTACTACACCACACTAGTCATATACGAATATTAGTTCATTCGAATATCTGTATTTTTTTTCTCTCTTTCACTTTTTTGCAACCTGCTAATAAATGCAAGGTCATGCTACGGGTAAGGGATTCTTACACTTTTACAATAGTACTTTCCAGTATGCATTATGTGGGAGAAAAAAAGAGGGTACAGCAGCGTTCAGCCGCTTCACTCTACTACACTTTAGCTCCGTAAATATTGGTGATAGTTATTCTACAATAACAAATATGAATACGAATATCTATCCGAATATCTGTGGTTATAATAATATAGATTTACTTAACGATTCCGTTTGCAAGCAATTCGGAAATATTTTATAACTCTTATAGTTTTCACTGCATATTTAAATATTTTCTGCACCACAAAGTAAGATCTGATAAAAATGATTTTATTTTACCTTAGGATATATTTATGGATTATTTTTTTACTCTTTTTCATAATTCATGATTTCCTAAATAATTTACTTAATATTTCATTATTAATTATATGTTAAATGGAAAATTAGAATTTTTATCTATTACACAGCTTAGTAACGTATATTCATGTTCATTTTAAATAAATACGATAAAATGTAATATTTTTTTAAACATTTTCATTAAAATAAAAACATTGATTCAGGGATTTTATTTATTTACTTCGCTGAAGAGTAAATAGAATCACATAGTTTGGCATGTTAAATAAATTAAATCCTATTTATTAAGTCAAAGGCCTACCGATCCGATACCTTCAAACAGTATTACATTCCTCGGTAGATCTGTACTCTTTAGTACGCTGCGCAAGGCACGGACTTTATTAAAATTTTAGGGTTGTATTTTAAAACATCCCTCGAAGAATATCTTCCTACAGTTCTCTATTTTCCAACTTTTGACAATTGACGCACATGTAAGGAAAGCTTGTATAAAAACATTCCTTTTTTTGTGTACTTTTGATCAAAAAATAAAAAGCTTTAAAAACTATTATACACATTCACATACATATAAACTTAAAAGATAAAGAAACGGTTCAAGTTATAAGTAAAACATTAGTTTATAAATTTAGGGAAAATCAATTAAAAAAGACATGTGGATGTATATATATGTATATATATATATATATATATATATATATATATATATATATATATATATATATATATATATATATATATATATATATATATATATATATATATATATTTATATATATATATATATATATATATATATATATATATATATATATATATATATATATATATATATATATATATATATATATATATATATATATATATATATATATATATATATATATATATATGTATATATATATATATATTTATATATATATATTTATATATATATATATATATATATATATATATATATATATATATATATATATTAATATATATATATATATATTTATATATATATATATATATATATATATATATATATATATTTATATATATATATATATAAATATATATATATATATATATATATATATATATATATATATATATATATATATATATATATATATATATATATATATATATATATATATATATATATATATATATATATATATATATATATATATATATATATATATATATATATATATATATATATATATATATATATATATATATATATATATATATATATATATATATATATATATATATATATATATATATATATATATATATATATATATATATATATATAATATATATATTGGGTTGATGCAAAAGTTTTGACCGTTTTTTACATATATTTTTTTTTTTAAATTTTTCTTGTGTATTATTTATTTAATAAATTATATAATTTCCATCAGTTCTTATAACCTTCTCCCATCTTTCTATCAACTTATTAATACCAGTAGTATAAAATTCCGTGGATTTTGAAGCGAAAAATGAAGTAAGGGTTGTTTTTACCTGCTCTATTGAATAATTTTTTTCATCATTTAAATTTTTTTGCAGTGATCGGAATAAATAAAATTCAGAAAGAGCAAGATCTGGAGAATACAGTGGATGCTTGATAACATCCCAATTTAACTCATTTAGCTAGTGTTGGGTCATCATAGCTACATGTGGTCGCGCGTTGTCGTGATGAAACACTGCCCCTTTTCTGTTTACCAATTCTGGTCTATCCTTTTGAAGGACCATGTTCAATTTGGATAAATGCTGACAATATCGTTCTGCTGTACTTGTCTTATCGTGTTCCAAGAGTTCAAATTACACAATACACTAATTATTCCACCAAACACAAAGTATAACTTTTTTTATGGATTTCGGCCTTCGATGTTGTTAATGGGGCTTGTCCAAGTATAGTCCAATGTCTTTTTCTTGTCACGTTGTTGTACACGACCCACTTCTCATCTCCCGTCACCAAACGATGCAAAAAAGGTTCATGTTTTTGCCTCGCACTCAAAGCAACGCGCCTTGAAACACGATCCAATAAATTGGCAGCCGACAATTGATGAGGTATCCAAACGTCGTACCGCGAAACCATTTCCATACGCTTCAAATGCGATTGTTTGGTTGACTCCCATCATTGACACAATCTCTCTGATGGTTAGACGTGGATTGGTGTCAGTTATGACTTTTAATTCGTCTTCATCAGACTTCAATGGCCGCCCGGTACGTGGTTTATCAATGAGTGAAAAATCTCCAGATCGGAATTTTGCAAACCATCTTCGTACCTGTCGAACTTTGATGACATCTGCTCCGTACACTTCACAAATGTTTTTGGTTGCCACACTCGTGGTATTGTCTTTACGGAATTCATAAAGTAAACAATGACGTAAATGCACTTTATCGAACGACATTTTGAAAAAATACAAGGGGTTATTACTGTACTCTGGCCAGGCCAAAACTGAATAGAAGGTAGAGGGAAAGCATCCTTTATACAATGAAATCATAAAAAAAGAAGATACTATTCATAATTTATGAAAAAAAAAATTTTTACCTGGGATCATAAAAAACGGTCATTACTTTTGCATCAACCCAATATATATTTATATATTTATATATATATATATATATATATATATATATATATATATATATATATATATATATATATATATATATATATATATATATATATATATATATATATATATATATTATATATATATATATATATATATATATATATATATATATATATATATATATATATATTTATGTGTGTAAATAAAGGGAAAATATGAAAATATTCAAGGGGTTACTACGCGGCTAAAATATTGACTATCTTGGCTACTTATTATTTTTAATGTAGAAATTCATCAAAGTGAATTTTCCCTTTGGGCTGTAAATGTATTCATCTCGCCTGGCTCATTAAACAGGGCTGTACCTTAATAAAGCTTGACGTTCACCGTAAGACTCACACTTGAATTTATTGCCGCCCTAACACCGTGTCCACTCGTAAAAACAAACGCCCGGTGGGAGGCAGTTCCGATGGAGGGTTAAATGCGGGGAGTCATCTCAGGGCTGGTACAAATTTTACACTCGATAAGTTCAAATGTTCAAAATAGTACATTGGTAACATGTTACGGACAAAAAAAATATATTTGAAACATTGTAACTTTGCGATTTCCCATTTTATAATTAAAATATATCTTTGTTTTAAAATCACGATAAATATTTTATTATAACTTAATTATAATCTTATAGATTATAATCTTTACTGGTTTCGAAGCTAACCGGTAGATATAATAATTTAGTAACAATAAAATATTTATAATTTATATATAATATTTATAAATAACTTTATATTTAAATTTAAAAAAAAAAATTATTGGTTACTAAATATAAATAAGTATTTTGACTTGTGTTGGTAAATCAAGTTTATGAGGCAAATGTGGTTGGAAACTTCTGCAGAAAAAGACAAAGGAAAACTTGATATGAACAAGTATTTCAAATTCTTAAAAAAATGCATATTCTCAATAATTTTACAAAATCAATTATTTCTTCAAATTCATAGACTAACATGGAATATGGGAAAAAACATTTTGATAAAAAAAACTAACAATTAATAACATTCTGAATTTTATTTGTGGGTTATTAAAATGTTTATTATTTTTTTCCGAATTCAACATTTAAATAATAAGTATTTATGAACTTAATTCAGTAAAACATTATATGAAGTGTAAGTATATTTACAAAATAATAATATAAACTCGATAGAAGTACAAATAAAAAATGGATTTGGCATCAACTTGGTGGAAAACATAATGATTTTTTGTTTTTAAAAACCACTTTTGAGCTGATTAATATAAACAACTAGTTTCGAGAAGCACAAATGTTCACATCAATAAGTAAAAATATAAACGTTTTGTATTTTCATGTATTGACGACAACATCTATAATTATGAAAACTATTTGTGCTTACATTTATTATCTCAAATGTATTTTTAGATTATAAACTTTATTTTTAAAGAAAAATATTTTCTATAAACATTAATTAAAATGATTTTCTCTGTAAAATTATATATATTAAAACAAAAAAAAAAGATATTTAAATGAAATTTTTAAAAAATGTTCAAAACATATGTATTTCCGAGGATTTGAAATGCGTCAATGATAACATAATATTATTTCATTGTTATTATTTTTTTTGTTGTTGTATATTTAAAAAAAAAAAACGCATAATTTTAAAATTTATAACTGAATTATATGATCAGAGTCAATTTAATATGTACATATGTAAAAAGTTTAAAGCAAACATAATATGATATGATTTTTTCCTTTATATTAACATAACACTTTAAGCATAACTTCTTTTTGATGATAAAAAAGTAATGTTTAAATACATATTGCACTGATTTGTATACATTTTAAAATCGTGAAGGAATGTAACTGATTTACAAAAAAAAATATCTCTTGAGCATTCAACCCTTGTTATAAGTTAACAGACTGGTGGGAATGGGTTCGGGCAGCAATTTATACAATGTTAGACGTCAGTTTGTACGGAGGGCGGCAGTTTGTACCGAGAAGGGGACTTACTACCGCCCTGGGGCTTCCCGCCGGTCAAATTCCCGCCCTGGAGATGCTCTTGTATGGGACAAGGGTCATGTTCGCACGGACAATGGACTCCTCTAATAATACAAGGGTACTGTGAATTTATCAGAACAAAAAAAAAGATATACAAAAATATTGTCATATACAAAATTTGAATACGTATTTAAAAATAATTTTTCGTTATTCAATAAGCTAAAAGTCACTTATCGTATAATCATATAATGACAATATGGTCATCAATAATAACCCTTTTTGTAAATATTAAAAAAAAAAATCATGTAAATACATCTGTACATATCCAGAGCTGTATCAGATTTCTTCACAATTCATAATATAAAAAAATAATTTTTTTTTCTTTAATAGATTTGGCAGTCAGTTTGTGGTAAAATCTGTCTATATTTAATTTAAGTTTGGTAAGTAAACACCACTATTTCTTAAAATCTATTGTGAAACGTGTTTTGATGCATTCCGCATCATACGGTGTTTGAAAATGGTGCGGAATGCATTGAAAGACGCGTCACAATAGATTTTAAGAAACAGTGGTATTTAATAACTCAAATTTTAATATGTTTAAAAAGAGAAATTATTTAAACTGCCTCTATTTAAAATGAATTATACAGGAACTATATAAAATTATACTTAATTTCACCAACTAAAGAAAACTTTATACAAGTTTTTTTTATTTATACTTTAATATAAATGAAGAATAATTTGGAATTCTTGGCTTTATAGGGCTTACGACTGGTTAAAATCTAGTTTGAGTAATCACTTTATACAGCTGTTGCATTCACCATTTTACTCATGTTTGATACTCATTATTTTTATCAGTAATATTTTTACTATACTATATTCAAAAATATTTTTCGTGTGCTATTTTGACGACATCAACGATCAAAATAAGTAAAAAAAAATATTGCAGACCTCTTTATTTTATTTCTTTAAGATTCTTCTCGAGAAATCAATAAAATGCCGTTGAAATTTTAAGTAAAGTGACACATAATTTTTTTACATAAATTACTCGTACGGGAGCATAATTAAGAATTTGAGAGCAAAATAATGAAAATTAAATCCAATTTTTGAGACCCTTTTCTTTACACATTTTTATACAAAAATAACAAATACTTTTTATCTTTAGTAAACCAATAACGGATTGGAAAATATTTATCTACAAAACATTTCTCCTTTATAATCAAACAATAAAAACCTATGATATGGGTTTGATAGTTATATTGATCTTGTCAATATGGATACAATTTATTGGTTTTCTTAGTAACTTCATATTTCCTTGGAATATCAATTTCCTCTTTACTCGAATTGTATGTATACCGTTAGTATTTACACTAATCAAATCATTGTATTTTTGTTCTAAATATCCTCAATATGTCTTTATTTTTTTTTTGATAAAATAAAAAAATAAAAAAATAATAAAACGCGTCTTACCGAAATTTTTATGTATCTATACCTAAAAAAAACATTTAACTCCATTGTAATATAATACCATATAAAAAGTTATGTTTTATTCACGAAAACGTTAAGTCTTTATATATTGTATATTTCACATTTACATAATTTACCTTTATCAACTAAACGTACCTTTTTCCCATATCAAATAAATGAATGTCCTACAAAACTATGTATATCAATAAAACCCTTTTCGTTTTGCTCAGTTGGTAAACTGGATACGTAAAAGCTAATAAAATGTCTAAAGTGAATTTCAAAAGCTATTTTCCCAAAACAACGTGTAGACGAGACGTGCGTCACTTTATTTTTTATCACCGTTTTTCGTACCAATCATCAAAAAGGGAAACTACAAAGAATCGATTTTTGCTACTAGCTGGTAGAAGGGTTT
Organism: Brachycentrus maculatus; assembly: GCF_059751285.1. Classification (NCBI taxonomy): domain Eukaryota; kingdom Metazoa; phylum Arthropoda; class Insecta; order Trichoptera; family Brachycentridae; genus Brachycentrus; species Brachycentrus maculatus. The sequence goes on from NW_028280843.1 coordinate 894,990, forward strand.
ATTTCATATTCGATATTTGTAAAATTAACTCATTTTAACCTGCGATTCAACCGGGCGTATAAATGCTTGATTTATATCTGGGTTGATTGGAAAACATTATGATTACGTATTTATGTTAGACTTAAGCATCCACTGTTTTTCCATCTATCAATTAATGCTTTGTCTTAAGTTCAGACACCTTTAACATATATTATTATTTCATTAATTGATTCGGCAGTAATTTTGTGGTAAAATCTATCCATTTTTAATTAATGTTTTACTTACTAAGCACCACTATTTCTTAAAATCTACCGTGACACAAGTTTCGATGCATTTCGCATCATTTTCAAACACGTGTCACAGTAGATTATAAAAAATAGTGTTATTAACTAAGTAAAACATTTTATTAAAATTAAACACTTGAATAATCCACTTTATCGAGTTTTATTTTTATTATTATCAATGTTTCCTTTAACAAAAAATGTTGTTCCTTAACCCCCCTACCTATATTTATTAACCTATATATATACGTAAATATATTTTATTCGTTAGTTTTAATTTGTAACTGAAAATGAAAACAATTTTCGTTTTCGAAAGTACTAAAAATAGAACTCGATAAAGTGGATTATTCAAGTGTTTAATTTTAATAAAATAATCATGTCATTCCACAAAGTTAATGCCGAATCAATAAATAATATAAGTAAATCATATTATTATCTTAGTAATTGCTGTTTTGAGATGCATAACGTTATTAATTAATCTGGGACAGATTTTCAATCTTCTTCTTCATGAGTCATGTTAAATCCCTTTGAAGTAGAATATTACTTAAGAGTTTGTTTTCTTGTATTAGGCAACTCTAAATAGCGTCTCAACTGTTCTTCCTCATCTAATCTTGTTTTTTTCCGGAAACAGGAGATCTACCTTCTACCCACACCTCGTCGACCTTCTATTTTGCCTTTTATGATTAGATGTAATAGCTCATACTTCTCTTCTCTAAGCACATGTCTCAAATACGACACTTTCCAGACTTTGATATCAGTCTGCAACTCTCTTTCCACTTTTGCTCTTTGAACCACATTTACCGTGCTGACCATATTAGTCCATGAAATGTGTAGTATTTTACCATGCAACCACATTACTGTAAAATTACAGGTAAAAACCATTTGTGTTCTAAAACTGTGAGTTTTCTTCATTTTTCATTATATTTCTTCCTTTCGTGTACATAAGTAATGTCCTTTACCCTAATATACTTCAATCAGAACATCCACTCCTATCAAACTTATTCAAGTTCTTGTTTAAAAAATAAAGTACATCACTGATATCATTATTTTCACATAATTAAATAACAAGTTAACCTCTCACTACACGGAATTACACGGAGTTTTACCATCCGGCACGTCAGTTAGCATATAAAACGGATGCTTGGCTTGGATTGGCTTATGCTTTTGTCCCTCTTTCTTTGGATCGGTGTTCTTGATCGGTGGGTGAACATGTTGCGCGTAAATTTGATTACGCTTAATTGTCGTGGTCGCTTTCATTTTTCAAAACCGGACTGCCAGACGGTAAAATTAAGTGAAGTGCACAAGCATAAGGGCACAAGGATAAGGGCGGAAAATTACTGTTTTAAAATTTTGGTTGTAGTTTTTCCCTACAATAAGATAGAATGGAAATAATTTATTTTTAATTAGACGCTCAACCATTAAATTAGAAGTGAAGCATCACTGGAAAAACTCCTCACAACATGTTGGTTCCTACAATACAAACCAAGATTCGCATTCAGAGAAAATCTCGGCAAATGGTTATGAGGACTGAAGTGGAAAACGCTTTGATAACATTCTCAAGTATTAAAGTCCATCCGGAGGCATATGAATCACAGAAACTGTTTTCTGGTCGAAAGTAAAAAAATATTTTCCAAAGCTAAGAGATCGGAGAGATTCTTGTATTCTCGTTAATCTTTTGATACTCGGTGTCTTTATTTTATTGGCGCGTTACTCCTCTGATCTACTACTGTTTGAACCTTTATATGGACGGATTCAGCTGGATCCACTCAATCAATTTCATGCCTCTGTGAACACACTCAGATCGATCGGCTGTCTATTGAGGAATGTCAGAACCAAAGCGGATTATTCGATATGTCAAAAGTTCTCTTTGATTTATTATCTTACACTACAAAGTACAGGATAAAGTAATTTATTTGCGCCGCTCATAACTGCAAAGCTGCGGTAAAATTAATTTTCCTAATTTCACAAACAGGAAAGATTGGCAAGTCAATAAGTTTATTACATTACTAACTTGTTTTATTTATTAGATCGAATGTTGTATTTGATTGTACTCAATCTTAGACAGATGCTTCAATAGTGCTCTTATTGTTATCTCAAGAAATTTATTCCAAGCAAATATATGAAACAAATAATACTCAACCATTATTGACCGACAAATTTCAATTATATTATTCTCCATATGTTAAAAAATATATATGGAATAAAATAACATTTCAATCCATGATACGTTGTATGTATCCATTTTTGTCGAAGATAATATTTTGTTTGTTGAAACCAGTTTGAAAAAATACGAGTACTATAAAAATTATAGTGGTTAAGAACAAATATTGCGTTTTATAAATTTTATAATATAATTTTTATTTTTGGGTAAACTTAATTTTAATGAATATACATAAAAGGTGTACTGAATGACTACCTGAATTAACTCATTAAAACATATTCTGAAAATACAAAAACACGTGTTTAATTATGGAGCTGAGAATATTTATAAATACATTCCTATTTTTAATATTCTTACCTCGATAAAAAAATCCTTTAACCACTCTTATGTATTCCTTTCCTTTCCTTCTCCTTCCTGCAAAATCTTTTTTTATACCATACCCTTTTTTATCTCTTAATGTTTTTAATAGTTATTTTAACGTAAATATGGAACTGTTTGATTGGCTTTATTTTTTATTTATTGTTTCGGCATTAACTTTGTGGTAAGACATGGTACAATGATTAAAGAAAACACTTGTTTTTTACCACTTGAGTTAACTCAAGTGGTAAAAAACAAGTGTTTTCTTTAATCATTGGCTTTATTTTTATTGATGTAACTATTTTTGTTAATGTAATGTAATGTTTATTATTGTCAATGTAACTATTATTAATAATATATTTTTTTAAATGTAAAGCTATACAATTCCCGAATAAACAAAATAAAATACAAAACATAAAATTCACTCAATGATAGAACAAAATATGTTAAAGGGATTCCTAGTTCTACGTGTATTTGTGATATGCTTGGACTGAATTCACAGGAAGTAAGAAGGATGTTTATTATTTTAAATTATTCAAGATTGTCACCCGAAAACAATTTGATTCCAATTTTATTCTCTGATGAGCTTTTTGACGCCGTAGATGAAACACCTTGCCCCGGAAATTTATTTGCTTATACGTACGTAGCGCGTGACATCCTGACACATCTATGTTTGCTTCATACGTGATTCTACTTCTGATTCACTTCTTTTGGCGTTCACACAACATTCGTCGCGAGGTAATCAAATTGTCCCGGCAACTTGACGTACTAACACACCAATTCCACACCTTCGCGAAGCTGCAAACGCAGACGTGTCGTGATAAAAGTTTGTATTGAGAGCTCGGATGAAGCTTCTTCTTATTGATATAAAATAAATTTGATAGCGCGGCTAGTTTGTCACATTTCTTCGCTTTTTTCATTTAATAAAAGCTCATTTGAAATCGGGACACGAATACTACAAATAACATTGAGCGAGGGTTTGCTCTAATGTCTGTCTTTTTAGAAATTTACCGCGCTATGCGAAAAGGTAGCAATATCGATAAAATTCGCTTCCTGAAAATGAAATTCAAGCTTGTTTTACTTATGAAATATTTTTTTGCAAATAACAAGAAAACTTTATAATAAAAATAATCTATTCACCAAAAGGTGCCGTGTCGTAGTTGGATAAACGCTCGAATGCAAAACTAGCATACTAGGTTCGATTCCCGCCAATTGCAAAATGAAGTGAAGAAATATTTATTTTTAATTTATTAATTAAAAATAAATATTATTTAATTAGTCTAAATATTTTTTATATATCTTTCACCTCCTCCTTTGATATCCTTATACAACTATAATAGAAGCTTTGCGGGTAATTTTCTTTAAAGAAATTTCAGTAAAAATATTTATACAAACAATTCTTATTTCGAAAAAAATACAGGAAACCCACAAAGATACAAGAAACAACACACTTTTAATCACGACACACACATCATTAATTACACAGTACATGACAACATTCATAACAAAGAAAGTTCAAGAAAGAGAATAAAAATACCGAAATACCACGTTAGTCATAAGAACTTTAAAAGAAATTTCAAAAAATAAATAAATATGCATGTACCATATGTGTTTAAATAAATAAAAAATCCTTTTAGTATTTAACACATTTTGAGTGTGTTCAAATATTTGTTCACAAATCTGGATTATCTCCAATTATAGGAGTTATTTTTCATATGAATTGACATCTCAACAAAGATGATGAAGAATATGGAAGTCTGGGCATTTTATGGCTCTTGTAATTTCCCAGACTTCCATATTCTTCTTCATCTTTTAGTATTTGTTTAAGTAATGTGACATAAAATTTGCGACAATCTAATTTGCCTTTTTTCCATAGCGGTTGGTGTTCTCGGACAATCACAGGGGCCCACGTTCGTAGTGGAACCTCCAGCCGTTTTACGGTTCAGTAGCGAGAGGGGGGCGCGGGTGGACTGCGCAGCCCTTGGGAGCCCCCCGCCTATACTCTCCTGGGTATTGCACGATGACTCCTTGGTGACCAATATTCCGGGAATCAGGTTAGTGAATTCACTTTTTTTTATTTATCCAACAAAGATTTTATTAAACTTAGTAACCTAGTATTTTAAAACTCTTTGTTTCAAAATTCTGTTAATAAAATAAATATTTTAAATATTTATTTCTCATAAAATATAATAAAAATTATATATTTTTTTAACTATAATAAAATTTCTCTAAAAATCAGGTAGAGAAAGCTTTTTTTTCAATTAACTTTTGTATCAAATAAGAAATAATATTAAATTTATTTTGTATATTAAGAGCATTGTTAACTTTGTGTTACGTCAATATAACATTCTCCTTATCAATAATCGTTCACTTTGTGTAATACCACTTTTATAAACACTAATTCGTGACCACCAGTTTCGGAATAATCATTCCATCATCAGGTTATTAAAATAAAATTATTACGGTCAGATTTTCATACAAAAATAAAATTTTCAAAGATTCTCTTCGAGTTCAAGAGTGTTATGAATTAATAAAGAATATTTTTATGTTTCCGAATTTTTCGTAAATACTTAATTTTTACGTAATAACGAAGTCATTGGGTAAAAAATTAGTATTCTATTGATATCTCAGCAGACATGAAGAAATTATTGAGATAGGAATATGGGATCTTACGACCTGTCAATAGGAGGTTTTAGTTATCACACTTACAATCGATTGCATTTTTATTTATGTCTATGAACAATATATCTATAACTCAGACTTCCAAATACCATCATAATCAAGATATCAACATTATCTACTACTACTAATACTACCTATATCGAGATATCAACATTAATATATTGAGGTGTTTTGTTTTTTATATTATTTTTTATTAAGGTTAACAACAGTAACATATGCAAAATAAAACATCAAAAGATACACATTAAACAAGCCAATTCTTGTAAACCACAGAAATATAAAAAAAATATTAGAAAATATTAAGTGTAGATCTAGCAAATAAACACGTATTTATGAGAGAAAATGTGTGAAAGAGTAGGTGTGTGTGTGTGTGTGTGTGATGATTCCAGTAGGAACATACATACAATGCAGAGAAGCATAGTTTTACAGATTCTGAGAGGACAATATGCTCACTATTCGACTTTTCAGTACAGATGTTTAGCAATTGAAAATGTCAACTTGGCTAAAATATGAGTTTTACTCCCTAGCCATACAAAACATAGGTGAACTCCGCACATAATTAGTTCGAACGACAGGTAATCTGAATAAAGATTGTGACGTGTGACGGGTACGGTAGCCAGGTATATTATACGTTATTTTGGAAGTCAAAACCGGACTATCGATACGTCCACTTATTATATCCTGGAGGGTTCCCAAAATCAATTTTAAAGACTGGGTAATTGGTATTTTAGTAACTGAAATTGGTAATTGGTAATTGAGTAATTGGTAATTGAGTTTGGTAGACATTTTAATTTATCACACCAAAAATTAAAAAAAATAGCATATTTGGCCTTTAATCAATAATCTCTCAACACACCTTTCTAAATTTTATCTAAAGTATCTCAGATTTGCATTCATTCATTATATCACCTTTGAACGCCTGTCACACATAGTTTATTTGCACAATCGTCTGAGAGATTGCATTTTTACTACACTAAGTCTACTTTTATCCTTAATTTGATAACTTTACGTTTATAAGGAACTTTAATAAAAAAATACAAGAACATAATTATTAAAGGACAATAATACACTCTACAAAACAAAACCACAAGAGGCAGATTTAATATGTTATATAGCACTGTTAATTATTGTAATTAATCATGGTAATTAATGGTAATTAATCGTGTAATTTGTATACCGCTGATTCACAAGTTAGGCAATAAAGATAATGGTGTTCCTTCACGGATTATAACGTAATGGGCTAAGCACAACAGTCTTGTATACGGGTCATGACCACTAACTAAGAACCATGAAAAAAGCTCAACAAAACTACGAATATTATACACAGGATTTATTCACTCACGACCGTAAAAATATGTTTAAAAAAAAACATAAGCATATATGTTGCATGTATTTGTATTAAGCTTCTTTGATTTTTTTTTTTAAATCTGTAAAATTAATATTGGTTGTCTTAAACTTACTTAACGCGTTAGCTGACTTCTTAATCATATTTCTAAAACACTCTCTTTATCTCACTTAAAAACACTGAATCACAAATTGAAGCAAATAAACTTTATACTATATCATTTATTAATGATAAGAAAAGGATTATTCTGATTATTCTGAAGTAGAAGTAAAGTAAAGTTATGAAGTGGTATTCATAGAAAAAAGTGAACGATGCATTATAACGAGTGTTTTTTTTTTCAATATCATCATACGCATAAGTATAAATTAAAGTTACAATAATGTGTTTCACTGGGTTCTCCTATGCCGAGGGTACTTTTATAAAATTTTAGAAAATTGTGTATTATATGCAATCAAATACGACATGACTAAACAATGTAACCATACCGCAAAGTTAATACTGAAAATACAAAAAGATATTAGTAAAGTTTGAATTTTGAAATAACTCAATATCTTTAATACCAAGAATTAACGTTAAATATGGAAGTCAAACACTGCAATATATTTCTATATCTTTCTGAACATTTTAAATTTGTTGCCGACGGATGTTAGAGTTCAAAATAAAATATGGAACAAAGGCAAAATAAAGGAATGGGTAAATGATCGAGAGTTAATTTGCTTAAACTTTTATATTTTTTAATTTTTTTCTCTTTTTTGTGTCTATGTATATTAGGTTAAAATCTCTAAAAACAATAAAAAATGTATTAAAAAAGAACTCCACCGACAAGACACACAAGGTGGCTTGGTGGTCTCTGCAAAAAAAGTTCTAAATATGTATAAATTGTGACTTAAATAAATGTATACAAATAAAAAATAAATAAAAAACATGTAGTATCAGAAATTCTCAGTAAATTTATCAATAAGGATTTAAATATTGATCGTTTATCTTGACTTTACGTGTATAAAGTGGAAATTTCCCGGTCCAGGGATATGAAGTCATTTTCATTTTTGAGTGGGATTGAGAGGAAATCATTAAAGGCTTTACGTTTCGCACACATCAAGTCTTGTAATGGAACACTACCATAATATATACAGCCCTCGAGTCTGTACAATGCCCTACCAAAGTGGCGTTAGTCGCTTTTAGTTGCTAAGCTTGAACTGCACTTAAAAATGTCACTCCATCTGAGGAACGATTATGGAGGAGATGTAAATTACTTGGTAGCAGAGTACGTGTATACATGTTTAAACAAAGTTATTTTCTGATATAATTTTCAGTTATAATTATGCTTTGTTATTATTCATTGTAAGTGGTCGATATGGAATATTGAAAAAAGTAAACAAACAAAAAAAACATTGGGATGGCGATAGTTTGTTAGTTAAATTCATAAAAAAAGTTATCAACCCTACGCTTCAAGTAATATTGTATTTGAGTGAAAAATCAATACTTACTAATATTTATTTTTAACCACCCAGGCGATTGAACCCGGAACTTCTAGAATAATCACCTTGCGCACTTACTATTACACTATTCAGACAAACCGAATATTGAAATACGAATATTTAAAAAGAATACTTTTAAATAAATTTGAGTTCAAATATAATTTAAAAAGATATATTAGTTCCTAAAATTTTTTATCAAATATTCTCTCCATTAGCGTGCTTTCAAAGTATCATAGAATCATTTTTTGATTTTCAACGCTTCGGTGGATCTTTTGATAAAAAAAATATGAAATTGCCAGCGGCTATTGACAGAATTGCCATTTTGCTTTTTAACAGAAAATTTGCTAATTTGCTTTTAATTCGTAGGCTTGACAGCTCAGTTCACATCATCAGATTTGAAAAATTAATATAATACTATTGGAAATATCGTAAAGTTTATAAGGGAATATGAAAAATATGTAAATTAAATTTATAATGTAGCGTATATTAAATTTATTGAAAAAAATTAAACACTAGTAATAAACCACTTAATGAGTTTTTTTACTATACACGCCTAGTTTCGAAAACTAACAGATATTTTCATCTACAGGCGAAAATTAAAACTATCGAGCAAAAAATATTTATGGCTATATATAGAGGTTGAAAGGATAGTAAAAACAGAGGAGGGAGGGGGTTGAAGAATGGAACTTTTTATAAAAGGAAACATAGATAATAATGGTGACGTATTTTGACGTAAGTATTAAGAAGTTTATTACAAGTGTTTAATTTTTTTTTAAAAAATCAACATGTCATTCCACAAAGTTTATGCTAAATCAATCAATAATGTATTTTACATACATACATACAACCCTTATCCGCACCCGACGGTGCATAGGGTACTGCATAATATAAATACAGTATTATCTTGACCGTTTGCACACAAAAGAAACGTGATCAGCCCTCCACTTCAGGTACCAGTCCAGGGTAATATTTAATAAATATAAGACTGTAAAATCACTAATATATGTTATTATCCATCCTAGGAATTAATCCCGGGATCTCTAGTTCGGTAGCCAACCGTGCAGACCATTCCACCATAAAGGCGGACATGTTGACATTAATTATTAAAAAAAACAACAACTATGAAAATATTTTTCATCCCTGAAAGACCCTTAATAAATGTGCTCATTAATCTATAATGCCACTAGCTAACTGGAATTCACTGCAGGGTTACACTAAAGCGTTCGTACATAAAGATGTGTATTAAGTTGATTAACGCCCTCTTGCGGCTAGGGGATGAGCACAAGTGTGTGTTTATTCCCGAATGCTAACCCAAACTCTGAATACAAAGGCCATATTTTATCCGGCGCGTTTACAAAGCTGCCGACAAGTTTCCCCGACCGTTCGCCGACGAGGGCGGGCCGAGCTTCTCGGGCTTCCGTGCCCCTTAATCTACTTTGTATTCTGCGAAACGGTAATGCTTGCCGCTTAAGGTGACCACCTGAATGGGATTCGCAAATTGAAACTCGCGTTTGAAATGCACGATGCAACCACTTGGAATCGAATTGCACAATACAAGCGCACACATCATTCCACTAATGCATATTGTACATTGTATGAAGGCTTACTCGTAATTCCTCTGTTACAAAAACGTTTGTTAATCAAAAACGTTTGTTTTAAAACATAATCAGTTCTCTTGCATTCACAAGGTATAAAGTATTTTTAAAAATATTCTTTAGGGAAAAACGTTGAAGAATTTATTTGATTTTTCAATAAATTCCTAACTAAATATACACACATCACAAAACAAATAAATCACATATTCTCAATAATATTAATATTTAAAACATTTATTTTGTGGTTAGTCATTTTTACTTAATATTTTTTTTTCAATAATGTTAATAATATTAGTACCACTCACAGAGATTTTTATGTCTACCGGTTTCGAGACGTGCCCGTCTCGTCAGGTGTAAATGGTGTTATGGTGGTATTGTTTGCATGCTGTAGTAGTGATTGTCCTGAGGAAGAGACGGGTACGTCTCGAAACCGGTTGACATTAAAATCTCGGTGGTTGGTTATATACTTATATTATTAACATTTTTGTAAAAAAATAAATAAGTAAAAATAAATCACAGTTTGATTATTTTATATTTTTATATAGTATTTTTTTACATCATACGTAGATTTACAAATTGCAATTGAAAATAATATCCTCAAAAGATTTTCATAAGCTCAGGGCATATTTTACAATATTATTTGTGAAATTGTATGAAAAGTAAATTGTTTGTGACATACAATCAAATAAGAGATGTCCAAATGATGCCATCTTTTTTAGATCAACCCACCCCCGTTATCTATTTATGAGTAGCTCATTCCACTTCGATTATTTATTAAATGACTTTTTGGATAATGGAAGAAGGGTGTACAACTTTCATAAAGAATAATAAGGGTGTACAATTTTTTTTATCAAAAGAAGTATGTGTTAGGTTTTGTTGATGTGTTCCTACATTTCGGATAGTCTTCTTTTAGTGCGTTGAAATGTTTTCTTATGAAATATGGGTTAAGCAACAGGTGTTCTTATTCTTTGGTAACTATTGGAAATTGTTGATGGACTACCCTACACGTAGAATAGGATGAGATATGTATGTTTTCTAAATCTTTGTATGAATATTTCCTTTATATAAAACGTATTCCATTAAATTTAATACAAACATTATTACGAAAATTTTCAGTTCAGTTTGGAGTTTGCAATTCTCGAATATCTTCCATATCGCATTATATTATAACAATCTGACTGTACTAGCTGTTTGATATTATTGACGTAATTTATCCGCCTTGCCTACCGTTCTGGAGGTCCCGGGTTCGATTTCCAGGGGGGGGTTCAAATACATTTAAGTGACTTTTTCACTCTCATTTTCATTCATTACTACTCTGGATTGGTACCTGAAGTGGAGAGCTGATCACCTTTCTTTCATATGCTAACGATTAACATACAACTGTGTTTATATGATGCAGTACAGAAATTCACTATTGGACTGCAGATAAGGGTTTGAAGATTTAGGTCAACGATAACTAAAGTTAAACTTTTTTTTTTTGAAGACAAAAAAGGGAGGTATACAATACAGTTATTTACAATGTAATAATAACAAACATAAAAAATATGACTTCAAAAAATACAAAACGTTTAAATAACGTATGAAGTTAGAGCGTATAACTTTCTGTATAAAGATTTAAATGAATTTTTTTCACAATGTTTTGAGATACAAAAAAATAAACTTTATAAAGGTATCTCACGTCGACCCAACTCTTTGACTATGCTTTTGGATAGTTTGGGAATTCGGAATAAAGTAGTTATTTGAATGTCTGGCATTCTCGTGGTCAGCAGACCTCCCATCGCATTCAGCGAGCTGTATTTATGCGAACAATTCGTTTCTATAAAGCGCGTCATCTATTGTGTGAGGCAGTGTCTAACTTCATTCCAACTTAACGTAATGGATAACTGATGTCCTTGCCTAACCCTCGCGGTTACAGTTGGTACTAGCGACTCGTTTGTCCTCGTTATTGTGGTATTAGATATAACCAACCACCCGGCTCAGCTTTCAAACCAGCTGAACGAAGGAATTAACTGAAATTAATGCGAAATTTCACTAAGGGAAATTGAACACTTGGGTATACTTAACAAATATTCTTTAGAAACTTTTAAAGTACTTCATATTAGCGATTTTTATGACAGTGTTAATAATATTTAATATTTGTCAAAAATAATTATATTTAAATACAAACGACAATTTACAAAGTTGTAGTTACTTGATCACACGTATTTTTAAAAACGTCATTGCACCGTGTGGTCCAATGTTGGTAAGACGACATATCATAATGTAACCTTAAATAAAATATAACTAGATTTTTCAAATATTTCTTTAAATTTTATTGCGATGCTTAAGTTTGTAAATTTTCATTATTGTTTAGAGAGATATTAGCAGATTTAAAGTTCGTAAATATTTTAACGAATGCTGCAATAGCACTGCGTCAAATTAGCGCAATGTTTTTTCGATCGCTTATTATATAAAGGCAACATGATCAGTCTTGTGTTTCAGGTACTAGCCCAGAGTAATAATAAATAAATATAAAAGAAAGCAACAAGACGAATTCCTTGATGGTATTATTTTTTTAAATTTTTTTAATTATTATTATATTAGTTTAGCTGTCAACTAAAAACTATGTTTGGTGGAAAATGGTTTTGGTTTTATAAATCAAGTAGGAAAACCAAATGAAAACTTGCTAAACAAATTAATTTTGGATAATGTTTGTAATTTCCTTTCAAAACCTCATGGTCATGCTGCCAAGTTCATAAGTGATCATGTAATTATGAGAAATAATATAATATAAATATTTAAGTGTAACAATAATATTAAATACGGATTAAATTTTAATTTTCAAAATGTTTCATTGCAAAAGACATGTTTCGATGCATTTGACAACATTGTCAAACACCGTTTAATAATGTACAATGCTTCGAAATACTCACAATATAAAAAAAATTGCAATACATATTTTTGAGGAAAATTTAAATAAAAATGGATCAAAGATATGTTGATATTTAAAACTCAATAACGTGTTAATATTTTCGTAAAATTTTCCCATTAAAGTGAAGATTATTTTTTTTGCTGTACACAATGTAGCAAACATGTTTTAAATTGCATTTTTTTATTGGAATTTATAAAAAAACTGTATAAAAAATGTTAATCCATGTCAAAATAAATCGAAATAAATCCTTTAATAAATAAATTAAAATTTATAAAACAAAATAAAAAGTTGAAATAACCTTGATTTGTGAACAAGTATTTGGACATACTCAAATTGATGTGAATAAATAACAAATCGACATTGAAAATAAATTCTTCTTTCTTAAATGGCTGTTTTCGTTATGCCACAGGAGAAGTCGCTAATTAAAAATAAGTTTACGAGTTTATTTCCTTCCATTATTTTTCTTTTGATTCGATCCTCCTAAAGATATTCCTATACATTTTCTGTGTTCACTCCCTATTCATCTTCATTGTGGATACGACTTGACGTATTGTTATATGAGGGTCGAGTGTCACATCTGCGCTAGATTTTGTTTGGACAATGTCTTAAAACAAAAACAAACTTTGTAATGGAAGTTCCTTGTTCTTAAGACGGGCTTATATATGTATATATACATATAAAAAAAATATATATATTTATATATATATATATATATATATATATATATATATATATATATATATATATATATATATATATATATATATATATATATATATATATATATATATATATATAAATATATATATATATATATATATATATATATATATATATATATATATATATATATATATATATATATATATATATATATATATATAAATATATTTATATATATATATATATATATATATATATATATATATGTATATATTTATATATATATATATATATATATATATATATATATATATATATATATATATATATATATATATATATATATATATATATATATATATATATATATATATATATATATATATATATATATGTATATATAAATATATATATATATATATATATATATATATATATATATATATATATATATATATATATATATATATATAAATCTATATATATATATATATATATATATATATATATATATATATATATATATATATATATATATATATATATATATCACGTTCCTTCCCACACCACTAATAATCAGGGTATTTTAAATTTATTTTTCACATTTACCTTCCTTATATGTATAATACTTATCCTACCTACGGACAAGCCTTTGGCTTTGAGGGTTATTACTTTAACAACCACATATCCAAACCATCTCAACCTTTCGTAATTTCACCAAGAATGCTTATCTTATCTATGCATTCTTACCTTATATCACCATTCAAATATCTAAAATATATTGTTTTGACTCACATTCATCTTGGAGATCACTCACAAGAGGTGTAGACATATTATATTATTGTATTCCTTTCTTTTGCAATTTCTTATTTCATTTAATTTGATCTGATTTAGAACTATGTTTGATAGTGAAGCAATCAGTCGAAAAATTTTTGAAGCTATATATACTTAGAGAACATGCATATCAAAGGAATCCAACAACATTATACATAGGTAAACAACTTTAAAAAATTAATTCAATATAGATGTTTAATAAAAAACAGAATGGTGAACGTTATGAAGTGCATAAAGTTATCATTTAAGTCAGGTCGTAAGTCCTGGAATGTCTTGATTTCACACTTCTTCCGTATAAAAAAAGATACATGATTCATATCAAGTTAAGATACCTATAAAATAAATTTGAATTAGTTAAAAGAGTTTGCCATGAAAGGTAGATAGACTTTAAAATTTTAAGTATTTCAGGGAAAGAAAATACGTTTTTTTCTAAGTTCAATAACTCTTGAGTGCTTTGGAGAAAAACAGTTTTTTCATCAGAAGATTGAAATTCCTGAAAACATTCCGCGTAAATATCCATCTTCACTTCTAACAGATTTGTGTTGGGCAACCACCTTATGCCAGCTAGCTCTTTCTGTATCTTGAATTATTTAAATACTTTGAATATCTGAAATGTTGTCATTTATCATATTCTGATTGATTTTTTTTTAAACAAGTTTATATAAAAAAAATAGTTAATATTTCACGCATACAATTTAACCACATTTCAAATTGCAATATAATTTTATTTGTGCAGTATTTATTCAGTCTGTCTTTATATGAAACGTTTCTACATATTTTCCAATCTCTTTATGGCAATTTATCGTAAAAATTGATAAAGATGCTTTAAATAGGTGATATATTTTTTTATGGAGTAATCGATAGTCTTTACAAAAATTATGTGTACTATTATCTACCAAATAACCTTCGTTTCAATTTAATATGCTATTATTTTTGGTGTTACAAAATCTTATAAAAAATAAAATACTTCTTCAAATATCAACAATTTTTTTTTCTCTAATTTGCTTGGTTTGAATGCCATAAAAATAACGAATATTTTACTTTTTAATAAAAATATGGTATTTATGACAAAACATGCAAAAAAATTATTTCTTCCAAATAAAGTCACATTTTCTTTAATTGTCACATTGTGGTAGTATCTATTTTAAAATTAAAATTTACTACGTAAATACTATTCTTACTTAAATCTTAATTTTATTCCACTATTGTTCCGTTTTAACTGACATAAAAAATTAAAAAAACTACAGAAAACAAATCTTTCCCCCTCCCCCATTCATCTTTCAATGTTAACAAGGTGACAACTCTAATATTTAGATTTAGCTTTACATACGTGCTTAAAATTAATACGAAATCCATCGATATACTTATCATAAAAAGTTTTAAGAAATATTACAAGTATTAACCAAGCGAAAAATATATTTTTTTAAATCATACTCTTTAAATTCAATGAAAGTTTTATTTGACATTTTAGGGCATATATTTATTTGAATATTAGCTAGATTTAACACCTATATTGATTTAAATAATAAAGCACGTTTTTGGTAAAAAAAATGTACGCATGTATCTCATCAGTAAAACTTCGGCTTTTTCGAATACTACGAATTCAACGCTTGTTATGCATTTTTCACCGTCAGAATAAGACGGAATGGTTGGGGTTGGGATGTTTTTTTTAGGAATCCTTCAGTTGAGAGTCCCATAGCAATTCAATGTAATAACCGTCCCCGTACGTGTTTCCATTAACATGGTAACATCTTTCATTGTTCGCACATTTGGAATAAATCAAAATTGTTCAATTTTTTCCCGAATGCGCAAGATTGGATTTTATTATTTTGCTAACGTCTCAAAAGACAAATTTTAATGTTGTTTTTCTCCAGAATGAATAATTCATAAGAAAAACTTCATTACAATATTAAATAAGCAAATCAAGCATATATTATAAATGCTGTTATTTTGTGTGAACTATGATCGGAATATTTAAAAAAAAATAGTGACAGTAATTCGGAATCTGTTATTGTGTTTTCAAATAAAGTAATCAGTTTAAAAGTTTTTGTACAAAAAAACGTACAAAAATCCATATGAATAAAAAAAATTATGGACGATTGCTGTACTAAAGTTGAATTTTTAACACAACTTTGCATTTGAATACGGGCATACTTTAATTTATATTTATAAATTGAAAAATGTAAATTTGTGTTCATCAACTTATTTAATCTTTTAAAGTAATCCACCGATTGCTTTGAAATCTATGTGAACAAAAATAAACAGTTCCATCTCTTGAACGTAACAAAAACACATGCAATACTAAATATTGCTCCTGGTGGACAGCAGACTTTTTGACACTATTTGTCACTTAGCATTTACAATGTTTTCGATTTCATTGATGTTTATTTTTTTATCATTTTCATTGCTACACAAGTATCGTGAAATTAAGTAGTATATTTAAAATATGTTTTTTATCTTCTTATCACCCATTTAAACACTGTGTCACCGCAACGCGTGGCCGAGTGCATTTAATAAAAAATAAGTATAATTTAATAAAAAATATTAATTGCATTAATTGATCCGGCAGTCACTTTGTGGTAAAATCTATACATTTTTAATTGAAGTTTTACTTAGTAAATACCACTATTATACTTATATTAAATCTAAGTAATAATCAAAAGTAGTCATCGACCTTCCGTGCTTTTGTACGGAACTGTTACTGTTTTTTTTGGATAGTCAACGTCGGAGGGACCCGACGCGACACGTTAAGAATAATAAGCAATTAAAATACAAGTGTTCATTGGTGACATATTATATTAAAACCAATGTACCCATGTGAGCTCATATGGCTACCGCGTGAACAAGTTTTATTAATTTAAAAAAATAACTACAATTTTAAAATAAGTAAATAAACTACAATTCTAAAGGACTCGGGGATGCATTCCTCTCAGTAGATTTTTATTTTCATAACGGGCTGTGATTACTTCCTGGTGTATCCTGATACATGTAATGCATGAGTTTAAATATTACACACGTATGTACGTGGACCAAATCTAATATAGCCTCCCGTCCGATGTAACGAGGGCCGGTGTACCGGAGCGTGAATGGGAGCTGACAGCGTGATGGATCGCCGGGGTAGGGCGCTAGGCGGGGGCGGGGAGGAATGGCGGGGGGATTTAAGGGCGGGGGATCACTCGATGGGCATTAGAGTGTATCACCTGCCACTTACTGCAAATCGGAAACATATTAACGGAAAATCGGAGACAATTTTGAATAATCTGTGTTAAGGCCCCAGTATTCGTTAAGTCGCAAATTAATTTTCTCAAAATCCAGGTAGCATTTTGCGTAATTGATTTTTTCTTAAAACACCATTTTTGAAGTTTTCTTTGAAATAAATATACTCGATATCGCATTGCATCGTTTCACTTTGCGTTTTTTCGAAGTTGCGTCGTTATTGAATTAGGACTCATTTTCGCTATCTTTGACGTTTATATGATTTCCAATGGAAAATATCAATTCGCTTTGCGTTGTTTCAATTTGCGTCACGATATTTTGGAATGTATCTACGACACAAAGTGAGGTCTTAGTGTATATGGTTTTGAAAAAAAAAGAGTTATGGAAAGGGAAGGAGTTTACTAAAAAATAAAAATAATATTTCTTCATGTATTCTACAAAATATCTAATATACAATATTTAAAATATCGGGCGTGAAAACCATGTGACCTCTCCAGTGGTGGAGCGGTGATTGAATTCTGGTTTTGCGTTGTATCCGTTTAATAAAAATGCCAAGATATGTCCTAACTAACTAATCATGGCCATACTTAGGCTTCAACTTTATAAGTTTTATAGCCTTTATCAACCTGTTAGAGGATTAACTCATTAAATTAATAAAAAATAATTTATTCAGTTTCTGTTATATAAAGGGTATTTATATAACTGAAACCAAATTACTAAATCTTAATATAATACCTTCGTTGATAAAGGCCCTATTATTGTGAAACTTCAAAGGGTTCAGATATGTTATCTTGCCTTTATCAATGTGTCATCTCCATGCTTCAAATAATATTGAAACTAACCTTTAACAGAATTTCCGATATGATTAATGATATTCTGCAATGTGTGTTAGTAACTTAATCATTTTTTTGCTATAATATGGTACTATCGGCATATAATGTTTTCTTTTAAGTTTCATGAAAATATAAATCTTTTTGTACAACAGAACGCCAAATAAACAAATAATATTTTTTTTACATCTCATCAAAGATAAAGAAGAATATGGAAGTCTGGGCATTTACGGGACTGAACTAAAATGCCCAGACTTACATGTTCTTCTTCATCTTTGATGAGATGTCAAAAAATAAAATGTAAAATAACTCCTATAATTGGAGATAAATCAAATTTGTAAACAAGTATTTGGACACACTCAAAATGGTGTAAATAATATTTATACAATTGCGTGCCAAATAAAAAAATATATTCACCAGGTTGGTAAGCCTAATAAACAATTAATATACATACAATTGTACGCCAAATAAATAATCAATATCTATACTATTGTAATTTAAATATACAATTAATATTCATAAAATTGTATGCCAATTAAATGATAAATGCCCATACTATTATTATCCAAATAAATATCTGATATCTATTCGCCATATATCTGATACCCCAAATAAAAAGTTATTTCTTTATTACCATTATTACGATCATAATTTTGCATCATTATTTTTGAGGAAGTACTTAATTTGAAATAAACAATATAATAAGTCATTTCTTCATTTCATTATTCAAGTTGACTTTTTCCTGCTTTATATACTGTTGAAGTAAAAAAAATTACTTAATTATCAAAAAAAATGTAAACCATTATTTTTCTTGAAATTAAATTACAAATGAGAAAATAGTGTTGAAATTCACATACATTCTCTCCTTAGTTTCTTATTCGTCGCGGGACCCATTACTCGAAAAATATATGAAGCATTTATGCTTGAAATATAAATATCTTTACTGACATGTTATACATATAATAATACAACAATTAAGTATTGTCGATTTATTTTATATCTCCAGAGTGTTATTACTAGTCTGATGATGTCGGTATCAATGAAACCCGGTCATTGTTAAAACAAAATAAATGTTGAAAGAGCTGAGAAATGTATATTGTTTTATTCCATAAAATGCAGTTCCATCAAAAAACGTTTGTACAAAACATTAATGACCCTACTTGGTTTATTTTGCTTTGATATACTATAAAAAAAATAAAATAAAAAATTGAGATACGAGTGTGTGTAATATATCGTATTTTTGGTAAAGAATTACATTTTGATATAATTACCTTACAACGAAGCGACCCTGAAATCATGTTACTGCTCATACAACACTGCTGATAAAATGGCTGATTCTAAATAAACAGTGGTTTATTCATAATGATAAGAATTAATTTTATTTCATGTATTAATAAAATGTAAAGGACACATATTTTCTGGCGTTTCTCATGTATGTGATTATAATCCAGGATTCGGACATCACATACAAATATAAGCGTTTCTGCTCAGTAAAAAAGCTTCTTACATCTCACCAATAGATTGATGTCTTTACTGAAATTCTAGTCATTCAAGTACAATGTTTCGAAATTGAATCAAATACGAGTATACATATAAATATATAAAAAAATCTTAAAATTGGAGTAGTATGTTCAATCATGGGTAGAATTGGTGAATGTAACACGTGTGTAGTGGTCACTGAAACCAACCTACGACGCGTCGTGGGGGGATAACAATTATTATGTGTCATCAACAAAATGCTCTATTTCATATTGCTATATTTTTCATACACATGCGACAATGTTTTTAAAAGTGACTTTTGGCCGCCCAGATCGCTAATATACCCCACTGTGCGACGGCCAAAAGCCCTGTAAATGCTCAGACTTCCATATTATTATTCATCTATTTTGAGATGTCAAAAAAAGATAATTTTATGTTATTCCAGAGAGGAAAATTCTAGGTATAAACTTTTGATAACTCTTTAAATAAGTGAGTTGAATAAATATATGTTTTAATCGGTTATAACGTATTTTCGGTCGTATTATTATCACTCGAAGGAATCGGCTTTAGCCAAGAAACGTGTCCTGTATAACAGTGACCCGTGACGTAACCCGCTGCTAATGCATCCTCGCTCTCGGTACGTTTCAATTCAATCAGCTGTTCGATTCGAGCCTGACCCCTTTGGGTGTAATTACATCACTGGCCACCGGCATGCAGCCTTATCGCTACACGAGCCGAAATTACCGATAGTGGCGCTCTAATGGAAAAATCTGCCATGTGCAATACGTTTTGCCACGCCTCTGTGCGGAGATAATATGATATAAATGCAACCAAACATTTCACAGTTTGATATTCGGAAATTTTCATCAATTGATTCAACAGTCACTATGTGGTAATATCTATCCACATATATTTTTTTTACCAAGTATAACTTGAATTAAAAATGACATTCTGCAGTATACAGTGTTCACATTCTACACTTTAGGTTTTTTTTTAATTTACTGGCAAAGCACCCAATTTTGGATGATACCTGACACTATAGGATTATTGGTTGGGTAGGTATGACTTATGAATTATTTTAAAGTGCTTTTGTTGCCGAGCAATTTTCTGTATTTTAACCATAAAAATTAGATATGTGTGTTGAGATGGTTTGAACAAGTGGAACAAATGAGTGAGAAACCGTAATAAAATTGCGAGGCGTATGTTTTAGGAAATAGGAGCGGAGAAAAAGTCGAAATATGTATGTAAGAGGAGATGGATAAAGATGGAAGCTGCGAGGAATGCTTGCAAAGACAGAGTGGAGTGAAGTTGTATTATCTCTGCTTTCCCCTGCGGAGAAGTGGCATGATGGTATCACAGTGGTGACAACAACATGTCAATCATGTATAAACCTCCACATAGTCTGCCAATCTGCAAACCACACATCATTGCGTAAAAATCAATAATAATAAAAAAAATATAATCAATAATGAATTACAGAATTAATAAAAAAAAACTAACTTTCCCAGATTGTTAAACAACAGATACAGTATACGTTACGTTTATATATATATATATATATATATATATATATATATATATATATATATATATATATATATATATATATATGTATATATATATGTATATATATATATATATATATATATATATATATATATATATATATATATATATATATATATATATATATATATATATATATATACATACATATATATATATATACATATATATATATATATATATATATACATATATATATATATATATATATATATATATATATATATATATATATATATATATATATATATATATATATATATATATATATATATATATATATATATATATATATGTAATAAAATAACTAGGTACCTACCTATACATTTTATTAAGTACTTACAAAAAGTACCTACATAAAACAGTTCTACCACCAGATGCCGCATGCGTCGCTCAGAAGAAAACAAAAGACTTCCGATAATATTATTAACTGTCAGAATCAGATAGATAGATAGATAGATAGATATAAAAATTATTATAAAGATAAATTAAGAATAAACTTTAATTACAAAGCAACACATTGTTTATTTTATTATTATACACCCACTTTACATATTATTTACACTTAATTTTCAAAAGGAAAATATTACCACGTTATAAAACGACAATTTTGTTAATATGGAAATGGATTATGAAACATTAGATGTATTAAAACAATTACTACAATATGTTCGGAGTGAGAGAGAAAAATTAGAAGATGATCAAAGAAAACGATTAAAAGATAATCAAAGAAGACGTGGAAATCTAAGAACTAGTGATAAAATTAAAGATAAAAGTCCATGTAAGATTTGTGAAAATTTAAATAAGGGAACTCGATATCACTCTGAAGCAACGTGCTGGTTTAAAACAAAGGAGGATGATAAGATTAATAATAAAAATGAAGATTTACAAATTACACAGAAACAGTGCTTGAAGAATGAAAATAAAAATAATGTGGAAAAAATTTCTACAAAATATAAAATAAAATATACTCCAGGAAAGAAGAATTTCGAAGCAGATTGTGTGGGCAGGAATCCAGTATTAGAATCGAAGGAAAATGCAAATGAACAATTAAAAGTTGTAAATTTGGTTAAATTAGAAGATATTTCAAAAGATCAGAATAAAAATGAAGACATACAAATAACATAGAAACAGTGCTTGAAAAATGAAAATAAAAATAAAGTAGAAAAAACTTCTACGAAAGATAAAATAAAATATTCTCCAGGAAAGAAGAATTTAGAAGTAGATTGTCTAAGCAGGAATCCAGTTTTAGAATCGAATGAAAATGCAGATGAACAATTAAAAGTTGTACATTTGGTTATATTAGAAGATACTTTAAGAGATCTGAATAAAAATGAAGGAATTCAAAAGAAAAAAACAAATGGATTGAAAAAAACTGTGTCTACTTTAAAATGGTCAAGAAAAAAAAATACAAAAAAAGAAAGAAAGAAAAAAGAAGAAAAAAAAAAGAAAAAAAAAAAAAAAAACTTTATCACATCACTAAACTTATACCAGTTTCTTCACTACAAGAAGATGATCCGGAGGACGAGTGAAAATTTTACTATGAATTTTCATCCCCAAGGGGGGAGATGTAATAAAATAACTAGGTACCTACCTATACATTTTATTAAGTACTTACAAAAAGTACCTACATAAAACAGTTCTACCACCAGATGCCGCATGCGTCGCTCAGAAGAAAACAAAAGACTTCCGATAATATTATTAACTGTCAGAATCAGATAGATAGATAGATAGATAGATATAAAAATTATTATAAAGATAAATTAAGAATAAACTTTAATTACAAAGCAACACATTGTTTATTTTATTATTATACACCCACTTTACATATTATTTACACTTAATTTTCAAAAGGAAAATATTACCACGTTATATATATATATATATTCATATATTAGAAAAGTAGGGGAGAGTGCCCATGAGTGGGACAGAGGATGAATGGGACAATCGTCCTCCAGCCCAAACTATTGTAACAAAAAAAAATTAAAAAATACCCAACGTTGACGTTACGATATTAGACAGATTGATCCTCAAACCACAGTTCTTGACCGACAGTGAAGCGAGTAAGACGTGTTACATTTTTTTGCGCCAAAAAGTAAATTTTATACTGTGATTTGATTATGTTTGCACATATAAGTTATGATAAGTGCTCCAATTGATATGTACAATTATTTAAGTCGGTTCTCTCCGTATATTATAAAGTAAGTTTCATCAAATTTACTTTAGTATAAATGTATCGATTTTTCTTTTTTTCTAAAAATCACGCATTTCCTTGAATGGGACGCGTCCAGTGATCATGAATGGGACGGTCTCACTCAAAGGGAAAGTTGTCCCATTCGTGACGGATACTTTTTATTTACATTAAAAATCGTTTGTACTCGTTTGTATTACACGTATTGTAAACATTATATTGTTTTTAGGTTATAATGCCAAGAACACGCATAACCAACGTTCAAATTGAAGCTGCTGTAGAATAGGTTTTAAATAAAAAGCAAAATATTAGGTCGGTTGCAAAGACATATGCAATAGGAAAATCTTCTCTTTATAGACATGTTAAACAAGTAAATGCTGATATTTCTAGTGGTTAGATATTTTTACATACACCTAGCATAGGAATAACAGAGCCTATCAGCGGAAGCTAAACTGGCAGGGCACAACGGAATCCTGGTTATAACTCTAATGTATGGAAGTGAAACATAAAGTTGACAAAAGAACGATAAAAGTAGACTGATTGCAGTCAAAATGCGATCTCTCAGAAGAATGTGTGACAAAACGATGTATGAAAGATGTTCGAATAGTGAAATAAGGAAGGAATGCAAAGCTGAGACAAGCATTATCGATAAAATTAAGAAAGGTGTGCTGAGATGGTTTAGACATATAGAACGAGTGAGGAAAGGACGGTAAAATAAATTTATGAGGCAAATGAAAAACATGGCACGATCAGGAATGCCAAATACTGAAAAGTAGTCAGGTTAGGAGTCGTAATAATCAGCGGGTATGTATGAGGAGATGCATGAACGTGGAAGAGGCGAAGAATGTTTGCAAAGACAGAGTGGTGTGGCGTTCTATTCTTTCTGCTTACCATTGCGGGGAAGCGGTGTGATGGTTCGTTAGTTTTTTTAGTTAGTTTACTCTGAACCAAGAAGAAATGCTTTCCACGTATTTAAATTCAGCTGGAAGATATCTGAACTTTTTTGCCAAAAATGTTTAATCAAATTTCTTTTGCATGCGTCTACGTATTATATGAAAGTGACTACCAATTATTTTTGTTTTAAAATATAATTTTTCCATCGATCTTGCATTTTAATTGATGTCCCATTCATGGTATACTGGTGTCCCACTCATAGGAGGGTGTTTATGAATGGGACATTTTAGGACATTATTTGAAATCGATTTTTCAGTCAGTGAAGTTAATTTTTTTGGAAAACAAAGTATGGCATATTTGCAGCTAAAAGATTGAATAAAGAGAAACCACGTTTACTTTTTATGATTTATTTTACGGAGAAAAACTAGAGAGGCAAAATCAAAAACGTCCCATCCATGGGCACTCTCCCCTATAAAACAATGAGCCATGGGCAACCAGACGTATTGATGCTTCCATTGTTCAATACTTGAAGCTTACATATGGACTGTCAATAGTGTGACTCGGAGGGATTACACGATATTCTGGTTATCTCCGAAAAAGAGAAGAATATTGTTGTATGTAGTTGAAGAAAAAGATAAAGAAGATATTCCGTGTGCAGAATTCAAACCTTAATCAGCAGCAGGCTTTTAATTCGTGGCAGTACTAAAAAATGCAGAATACTGAGGAAAACAAAAAAAAGCTATTTGAAAAATTAATTTTAAATAGTGCAATCACATTCATTTTAAATATATATTTAATCAATAATTAAAGAAAACACTTCGTTTTTTACCACTTGAGTTTAATTAATAATAATAATTAAACTCAAGTGGTAAAAAACGAAGTGTTTTCTTTAATTATTGTAACATGTCTTACCACAAAGTTAATGCCGAAACAATAAATAAAATATATTTAATCAACCAACCAATGTCAACCATTAAATTTAAAATGTTAAAAATATGGTTAAAAATGTCATATTATATACTTATGTATAAACTGTTTATGCACTCTTTTCTTCTGAATCTCATCCGCACCAAATAATGTATGTACAGGGGACTATATCGAATCTAACTTAATTGTGTTAACTTATTATTACCATAAAATCACATAATCTTAAGGTAAAGTCTGGTACTCCAGGTAAAGATCAGAGTAATATTATTTATTTATTTAAACATGTTATATACATAAATCACATGTAAATAATACTCCCTTATTTATTTTTTCGGCATTCACTTTGTGGTAATACATGATGATGTAAAAGAAAAAAACCCTTGTTTTTTACCACATGAGTTTCTTAAAATCAAGTGATAATAACAAGTGTTTTCTTTTACAAATTTATAAAATTCCCGATCAGTAATTCAATCGCTCATTTTGGTATATGGGATGACTAAAAAATAGATAAGAAAGTAACAAACGAGACAACACAAGGCAAAATGTAAAAGATAAAGCAATAAAAGGTACAGTAAATGGATATATAAATAAACATAAGGTAAGAAGCACGTTTAAAGAACAAAAGAGAGGATATAACTAATCATCAACACAAATATCTTTACATAATGCATTTTCTCAGTTTATTTTTTTATATTATGACGGTAATGGCATTTGAACCTGTCACCTGCAGCACAGTAGTACTGCACAATGAAGTACACTACCTTCATATGTGTATGATTATTTCATTTTTACCTCTATTTTTACTTTTTTGAATTTTCAGTGTGGATAATCTATTTAAAAATAGTTTAACTGAAAACATTGTTATTTTTAATCAAATTCATAACAATTCTTTTTCGTTACACACCTAATTATATAAAAACAAATTTTACGGAATAGTGAAAAAAGGCAACCAAAAAAACAAAATTGTATGTATGTTTCATGTAAAAGGGAGAGAGTACCAACATGACATTTAAAATAATTGAATATTCAAGGTTTTTTTACTCTCGCAAATCAAACAAACTTTTACGGATATTTGAATTTCTTTCTCAATTTACACGAAATAACCAAATCGAATGCTTTGTCATCGAAGCTTTTGTGAATTTTCGCACACCTAGAATTATGAAAGCTCGAAAAGCCGCTTTGTGCTCACTTATAAATTTGTACTATGTTTATTTTGACCAAAAGAGCGTAAAGCTATGCCGTAGTTCCAATATATAGCACAATATCCGTCGTTTACGATGGGTATACGACCGATAAAAGTCTTTTAACTGTATTGGTAGTATAAGTGGAGTTGGTACATAACCCCTTGTTTCGCTACGTATTTAATTAAACATCGTATCTCTTTCGTGGAAAGACTTTAAACGAATTGTCATGCTGGTTGGATAAAGTGAAATTGAGAAACGTAATTGGTTTTGAATTAATCTGTGTTCACCTGTTCGTGATGTACGTATAATTATATTATATATCGTTATTCAATTGGGACTTTTGCTTTAATTTGTTTTGAAATTAACCACATTCTAAATTATTTTCCTCAAAATAATCGAATGCCTTAATAAACAAAAACGAGTTAGTTAAATTTTATCAATTGGTTCCTCAGTCATTTAATGGTAAAATCCATCGATTTTTATTTAAGGTTCACAAAGTAAATACCGCTATTTCTTCAAATCAATTGTTTTACGTGTTTTGATGCTTTCAGCATTTTTACCACCACATACGGTATTTGAAAATAATGCTGAATGCATCCAAATACGTGTCACCATAGATTTTTTTAGAAAAAGTGATATTTACTGAGTATAATTTAAATTAAAAAAACGTTTTGTAACATTATTTCAACTCAAATTATAAATAGTGATTTCAACAGTAAATAAAATACTCAAAAATATAAAAGCGTAAAATATAAAGTTAATATTTAAAATACGTAAAAAAGGGAAATTATTTACTTTTCTGTTTTAAAAAGCAAGAGAGTGAATTGGCTGGGTTCACCTTGTAAGAATGGATTTAGATTATTTAACTCCATTTGTATGAAATGTAATTTTTTCTTCGATATTTCTGTTAACTAAATATTATACAATACAATTCATTGGTATAAAAAACTGTAGTATTCATTACAGTACCAAATAAACCTATTGGTCCATATACATATATGGTATGAAGAGAAAATCGACAAAATGAATTTATATCACACGTCGCATGCTATGTATATAAATGCCCAAACTTCCATATTCTTCTTCATCTTTATTAAGATGTCAATAAATATAAAAAGATAGTTTAAATACATAAAGGCTATCACCTCCATATCAGTTTTATAGGATAAAAGCATTAATATTTTAATGTCTGTACACAAATCGATCACTATGAGAATAACCATATTATAATCCCACCACATATTTTAAAAGATTACCCGATGGTCCAAGGGACACCTAATAACAGAAGAAATTCGCTATCTCCTGGCCTAATAAAAACATAACGGCAGTACGGCAAATGAGAAAATTTATGGTCCGTTGTATTTTTATTACTAACATATACGTTTTATGTTAGGCTGCAATAAACAGTATATATTTTTCGTATACGCCCGCCAGGTTCTGGTATTTTGGCTGGCAATGTGGGAGTAGGACTATGCTCATGAAATTCCACGGGGTCTGTAATTTAAAACTGAAAAAAGCCAGTGTGTTAATTTTAAAAATGCACTGTCCAAAATAAAAGAGAATTTATGCACGTGGAGCTTTGTAGGTTTACTGTTTAAAAGTCATTTTGTGACATTTGGACTTTACGACTTTAAATGTAATACGCAATGTGCGTATTACATTTAAAAAATTTGTGATTACTGGTATTTTTACTTGGCTACTTTTTTGAAATTCAGCTACTTTTTTTATTTTGTGTTTATTTATTAACATGGAGTTGAACATTGTTCAACAATTTAAATATTTTTTATTATATCGGACAATGAATTATTCATAAGGATGAGATGTAGTTTTTTTTACAATTCAATTTAAATTTTACGTATTTTATTACAAATTTTCAAAGGAATTTTATTTGAAATGTGTCTCTACTTGATATGAAACATGTGTATGAAAGTCAGTATTTAGTCAGTCAGTCGTTAGCTCTGGGATGCTCAGACTTCCACATAGGACATGTTTCATATCAAGCTGAGATACATTTGAAGTAAAATTTATTTGATGTATAGTAATACACTGTATGTAATTTTTTAAAACCTATATCCGAACCCATTGATGCATAGGGCACTTCATCGTAGAGAAGAAGTGTAATATTGATTGTTAAAAACAAGAACGCAATGTGATCTGTTCTGCGCTTCGGGTACCATTGCAGGATGCTGTTAAATAAATCTGAGAGTGATAAATCACTTATATTTATTTTTATACTCCCGAAAATTGAGCCCAAAACCTCAAGCATTATACCCAAAAGTGCTGACCACTACATTGTAGAGGTGGGTATATGTTTTTTACTAAGGCATTTATACAAAAATCAATTTTAGATGGTTGTAAGATACCAGTGCAGTGCTGCAGTTACTATTGTATTACAGTCAAAAGCGGTCTGTAAATCAATGTCATTTAATTTGTGACTTTAATGCAAACCAAATAACCACTCTTTTAATTATAATCGACCACAACATTTTATCGTGTTCACAAATCTGTATTTTTTCGACAAGAAATATATTTTTGACTTTTTGACATCTTAACATAGATGAAGAAGAGAATGGAAGTCTAGGTATTCACAGGGCTTTGGCCTATTATAAGTTGGTTAAGTGATCACTGGCAACATTTACTTTTCTCAAAATTTTGGAACTCCTACATATGGTATATCGTGCATATGAATTCACATGTGCCATCTTTACTGGATCGAGAAAGGTTTTATTTATCGGAGACCTTTTTATTTGGAGGTATGCGAGATCTGAACGCATGTGTACTGCGTCATGAAATTTATGATACATTATATGTATAAGTTCCAAAACGGATGACATCTAAGGCGATATTGGAATGAGCTTGTTAACAGAATGTCAGAAGACAGACTTCCACGTATCTCTCTTCAAGGAAACCCTGAAAGACATAGATCTCCAGGCAGACCTCCAAAAAGGTTGGAGAGATAACTGGGAGTCAACATCCCAAGAGCGACAGGCGGAGGCTCAGACAGATCCTGAGGACCTATAAAAAGAAGAAGAAGAAGAAGAGTTCCAAAAAAATGAGTAATACTGAGTAAAATGAGTTGAGTAGGTAATCATGAGTTAAAACGTGAATCTTGCTCGTGAATAAAGTGATCACTTAACCAGCCAATGACAGATTGAAGACCCGGTAAATACCCTTATTTCCATATTCTGCTTCACATGTGTTGATATGTCAAATAAATGACCACTATTTCATTATTCGATAATTTAATACAACTTGATGTTGTTTTGTCTCTGAAATAATGGCATTTCAAATGTCGCATTGAAGAGGTGTATTTTCCAAATTGTATTAATTGGATAACACAAAATATTAAACACAGTGGCTGTCCATTGTCCATCCCGACACTCGTGCTAACGAACGGGATCGATATCGGACGACAAATTAATCTCCTACTCACTCACGCCAACTCCAGGTGATGCCGCGGGATCAAAGCGTCACTTTTTATATCCCAATCAAATTATCCGGCACAATAATTACTCTCGCTCGGCTATGCGGGACGGGATCGATGATTTAAACGAGGCCCGATACTATTGACATTGACAAGGGCCGCTAGGCCCATAACCGTTGTACATATCTGCGAATCCCGTAATTATTTAGCCTTTCGGGATACGGGTAAGATTCCCAATACAACGGGATGGATGAGCCGTCGCTTGACAACGGTTCGCATTGATCCGTGCAGAATTCATTCAGTTCGTTTGTCTTTAAAGGATTTTTTCACTGTAACGGTATACGGGGAATTTTCATTTGTATCTTGCGAGAACCTTTGTTTACAAATGGGGTATCGCAGTGGAGACTACACCAGACATACGAGTTTGAGATAGGTCAAACGATAAAAGGCACGAAGGGTTGGCTGTAATAATAGCTCTGGATACAAATTCCTAAAACTGACTATGTACTCTTTCTCATTTACATTAAAAAACCTTTCTTATTTCATAATCAAAATAAAATGGTAGTTTATTTGGCATAAGATTTTATTCTCATTTTACAGGAGGTTTTTAAAAAACATTTGAAATATTTCGGTGCTGGCGTTGTTATATGAAGCTTGCAGCAAAAATTAACCTTTTTTTTAAATTGACTTTCAAAGTATGAATTATCATCTTAAAAAGTGCTTTTCCAAGATTCAGTGATTATTGAAGTATAAATTATATTTACTGAAAGTTAGGTTCTATCCATTGCTCAACGTACAATAACCAAAATCTTAGTAACGCAATTGGAAAACTGTTGGAAACCGATTTGAAGATGTGACTTGGAGAAGTTCTAAAATGCCGTCATATATAACCCAACTTGCATAAATTCCTCTTTTTGCATACTTTATAAATAATTGCCTTCTTGATAGTCAGCAGCTCTATCATGAATTATTCCAATATATTTCTTCAATTTGAACAGGTTAACTGCAATTTCTTGTACCAAGTACCAAGACATGATTATTATGCTGAAATTCTGTGAGTCAAAGTTACTGAAATAATTTAAAAAAAAACTCCCCAAGATTGAATTTCTTAGTACCTAAACTCGATTTTCTTTCTATACAGTTTTGAAGAAATACTATTTCTTTTCACCTCCGAATTTGAACTTCATTAGTTCAGGGTAAATTTCAAGGTCTATGACGGAGATAAGGAGATAAACCCGACGCCGACGGTGACCTATAACGTCTGACTTTTAAATCTACTATAATTAATCGTAAAGGACCCGCGTTTAATTAAGCGCTATAATGTATGTCCAGTATATAACTTTTATCCCCTCCATCATCTTATAAATTAACTTAAAATTTCACTTCTAGGGCGCGTTTTGTATTAAATTAAAGTTTTTAAGAAATTCTTATGTAAAATTTTCTTTTTGTATAACGCATTGATAATTTTGTGGTGTGGTAATAAAACACCCTCCTCCTTACCATTCATCGTTCACTTTGTGTTTGTTATGTTTTTTTAGAATTTCTCATTTACGTCATTGACCTAAAAAATTAACTATTGACTTGATTTTTTTAAATTCAATGAGGCTACAAAAAAAAATATCCGGTGAGTACAAAACCAAAATATTATTTATGAGAATTTGAGTAATTCGTTCAAAAATGGCGTCCTCTGTCACTCCCGGTAAACACAAATAAATAAGTGAACCTTTTAATTATGATATGATGGTTCATATAGAAAAATTCAATACTAGTAAAAGACCACATTTTTGAGTTTATTAATTTAAACATGACTAGTTTCGTGAGCTACAGATAATCTCACCAATAGGGATTTTTTTTTAAAAATACCAATATTGCAAACCCAATATTGGTATTCCCAAAATAAAACTAAAATTAAAAAAGAAAGAAATTACAAAGTGACACAGACAAATCAATTAAGGAAAATAAAACTGTTTTATTTTTTTAACTTGTCGATGACATAATTAGCAGTTCTCGAAACTAGTCGCGTCAACATTAATCTGTTTTTTTATTCTTCAAACCCTTATCCGTACCACAATGGTGCATAGGGCAACGCATATAATAAACGCAATGTTATCTTAATCGTTCGTCAATTGTTAGGCTACCATGCTAGAGGTCCCGGGTTCGATTCCCAAGAGGGCCAAAATAAATATTAGTGATTTTTTCTGTCTAATATTTATTTAATATGACCCTGGCCTAGTACCTAAAGCGGAGGGTTGATTACCTTTCCTCCATGTATTTAACGATCAAGATAAAACTGTTTCTATACAATTCAGTGCCCAATGCACCATTAGGTGTGGATAAGGGTGAGAATAAATATAAGTTTTCCTCAGTGTAAAAGTCGATTATATGGTTTATAAAGTATCAATTATTTGACTTTTTTTTAAATAATTTAGAAAACCAATTTACGCTATTTTGTACTGTTTTATTCATTTGAATCACTGTATCCGGTATAAAGTTGTGTGCTCGAGGGTGTCTTGAAAATAAATAAGTCAATCTACCACTGGCCGGGATGTAAATTAGCGGAGACTTGTGCCCTTCTATGTCGAGAACTCACAAGACCGGATAGGATAGATTGGGTAATTTCCTTGTTTTGGAAACAACCGACAACTTCCTAAGGAGGGAGTTGGGCAATAAAGGACTTAATTAAATTGCGTAATTACATATTCGGCTTCAAGTATCTCTTACAAATTTTTCATGTCTTACAATCTCGTGAAATCGTGTATTACCCAGGATTTTTCAAACACTTAGAAATTTAGAAATGCTATCATGTGATTTGTGATTTTCCATTTTATAATTAAAATGTAACTTTGTTTTAAAATAACTATAGTTTTTTTTTATAATAACTTAATTATAATGTGTACCGGTTTCGAAGCTAATCGCTTCTTTATCAAGACTGATAATCAGTTTTAATTATTGTATAAATCTTTTAACGTTTAAAATGATGTTTTTTTTTATTTATATTATTTATTGATTCGATATTATTTTTGAAGAATGATTTTGTAAAATACCACTTATTGAGTTTTGTTTTATCGCTAACTAACTTACCATCACGCCACTTCCCGCAGGGTTAGGCAGGGAGAATAGAACGCCATATCTTTGCAAATATTTTTTGCCTTTTCCACATTCATGCATCTCCTCAAATATACCCTGAATTCATTTATCACACACAACTCGTTTCGAAAAGTACAGTTGTTTTTATAGACAGGTGATTACTAAAATAATTTTTATTTTAATAAGTATAAGTCATCTCCTGTCGATGAAAACATTTGTAGTTTTCGAAACTAGTCATGTGTAATGAAATAAATTCGTATCTCAATAAGTCGTATTATACAAGTGTTTAATTTTTAAAATAGTTGAATTTAGTTAACTTTTACAACCTCTTCTTGCTCTGCAATATTTAAGATTATGAATAACCAAAAACAAAATCATCTACAAATTAGTGTTTATAAAAACAAAAACAAACACGCAAAAACAACTTTACTTGTTAAATTTATTAATATAAGTTTATTTATTTATTGATTTGGCGTTTAATTTGTAGAATTCCATTTTAATACATGTATTAATTTCAAATCGAACACTGATTTTTTGAGTATACTATGTTGTATTTTGTTAACAAAAACACATCAAAAATTAATATTGTTACAATTGTTTCGCCTAGTTATGGCATTATCAAACGAATGTGAAGATCAAATGAACTGACGGTCCTTATGTATCTATACAATTCGAAGTGACAGTTTTAACAAGTGCAGCAATAATAAATACAACTTAGTAGATTAAAAAAAATCTGTTTTTCATTTAAAATTAATACATAAAATAAGTTAATTTGTTGATCATTTTTATGATGTTAGCTTGTTAATAACAATAATTTTAAAAATAATATAAATTAATCTTTGATTTATTCTCAATATGTGAAGATTGATAAAAAACTATTTATTAATTGGTTTTCACTTTCAAAACTTCTAACTAGACCACACTACACTAAAATTTGTTATATTAATTGCCCGCAATACTGGATTTAAGCCCTGAGGGTATATTAAGATATATTATAAATATCTCCACAGTGATCAAGTATTCCTCAAGGGAGGGAATATGGATACTTGGGCAATAACAGCCCTCACGATTTTAAGCCGGGCTTACATTGAGGGCTTTAAGTTTTGTATGGCAATAACAACTGACATTGAAAAGTGTTGGTTAAAATACAAGTACCGTAAATCCAGGCAAAGTGGATATTCAATAATTGGCAGAGTGGTGAGAATTACACACATGAATAATATTATACTGTATAATTACGTAAGAAAGATAATTTTGCTAAAATTTTATCAAAGAACAAAAAAAGGTGTGTTGAGATAGTGTGAGCATGTGAATCGAATGAGTGAAAAATAATTATTTTTTGACATCTCATCAAAGATGAAGATGAATATGGAAGTCTGGGCATTTACGGGGCTGACGACTGTCATAGGCTGGTTTAAGTGATCACTTTACACACGTGTAATATTCACCAATCCTACCCATTATTGTTCATATGAAGCTGTGCCCTATGCACCATTGGGGTGCGGATAAGGGTTCTATTATTATTACCCATTATTGACATCCACACCACTCAAATTCTCGGAAGTTCTATATGTATGAACCAATTTCGAAACATTGTTCTTGAATCATTAGAACTTCAATACAGACATTTATTGGTGAGACGAAGAAAAGGTTTTTATTAAGCAGAAACTTCTATATAAGTGGGGTCTGAATCCAAGATTACAATCGCACACATGAGAAACGCTAGAAAATATAAATATATTTTTGGACACACTCAAAATGTTGTCAGTGAATAAGTACATTTAAACAAGTTTAAAGGGTGATGTGCTTGGTAATAGAAGCAGAGGAAGACTGAAGATAACCTGGCATGATCAAGTAGTGTTTAAAATACTAAAAAGTGGTCATATTAGCTGTCGGAATAATCGGCGGGCATGTACGAGAAGATACATGAATGTAGAAGAGAAGATTGTTTGCAAAGACAGATTCTATTATTTCTGCCTACCCCTGCAGCGTGTAAGTTAGTTAACTAGTTCTTCGAACCCTTATCCGCACGCCAATGGTGCACAGGGTACTATAAAACATAAACGCAGTGTTATCTAGATTGTTAACACGTGACGGAAGGATGATCAGCCTTCCGCTTCAGGTACCAGACCAGGGTAATATTGAATAAATATTATAGTGAAAAAATCACATATATTTATTTGACTTCCCTCTGGGAATCGAACCTGGGACCTCCAGAATGATAGCCGAGCATGTTGACCACTACGTTACGGAGGAGTTAGCTAGTTAATTGGATAAAAATACTCTGTGCCTGATATTTAAATTCAAATGAACCCTCAATACTAACATATTTTTATATGTAAATTTTTATCTTCACAAATATTGATTAACCTGAGATTTTAGAATACCGTTTAGATAAAATTGAAGTATGGCTACTTCCAGAAAACAATGACGTCATTCACCACAAACAAAAGGTCAAAATTCGGTCAAATTATCACAATTTCGGTTGATTAATGGCAGTTCATGATAATCATTATAGGAACCGCAGGCCACAAACAATACAAAATTACTGAGAACTAAATGCACAAACAATAGGAACTAACTACAATTACCTACGTACGTGTACGTACAGTGATAGAAACCCAAATGTTTTTGTAATTCACAAAAATATAGATTTTGAATAAAATACAGAAAATAAAATAATTAATAAAAATATATGAATGTTTTACTTTTATGAAATAAATAGATTAAAAGGACAAATGAATTAGAAACATATGAACTATGAAATTAACTAAAAAAATTGTACATCGGAAAAACAAGATTTTTTGTGTTAAATATATCGTAATGAATAAGTTTTTTTTTCACAACACTTCGACTTTGTCCAAATCCTTGTTCACATATTTGAATTTTTCCTTCTCCACTTTTATTATCGAAGTTATTTTTGAATTTTGACATCTCAACATAGAAACATAAAGCGTCATGAGATTTATGAAATTTTAAATGTTGAAGTCCCAAAAAAATAGTAGCCTGCTTGTCAATCATAGATAGAATGGTGAATGTTACAAGTGTGTAGAGTGATCACTTAACGAGTCTATGATAGGTCATAAGCCCTATAAATACACAAA
Organism: Brachycentrus maculatus; assembly: GCF_059751285.1. Taxonomy (NCBI): domain Eukaryota; kingdom Metazoa; phylum Arthropoda; class Insecta; order Trichoptera; family Brachycentridae; genus Brachycentrus; species Brachycentrus maculatus. The sequence goes on from NW_028280843.1 coordinate 931,178, forward strand.
CTTCCATATTCTTCTTCAAATATTATACGTCAAAATATGTATTTCATTTGTTTGTTTTCTTTTTGGTTGACAAACATAGAAAAACAGAAGAAAAATATTCTAACAAAAAGAATGATAAATGCACAAATAAACATTTGTTTTAGTTATATTTTGCATTATCAATATTTTTTTCGATAAAACTAATATTTTTCATTATATTGATACACTTTTTGCACCCGCATATGCGTTGCTATTGAACAGTTTGCGTAAATGAAAATTAAATGAAAATTAATTAAAATACAAAGATCACTTTTCTTTTATGTTTAATTCCACAAAACTTGTAAAACATTGAAAATATTTAAAAAAATCTATTGAATCATAATGCAACCGAATCCATTGAAAATGTTTAGGGTGAGAGGCTGCTTTGTTTAATAGGTAGCACTACCATAACTACGTAAAACTGTTGTTAAAAATAAAATTAAAACATGTTTGTATATGTCACAAGTATAATTATCGTTTATCCTGTGAATATGTTTAGGAGATTTGATATACGGAAAAAAAACTTAATATTCTTATTTACATACGAGTTGATATAATCCCGTAAAAAACACAATTAAAAAAATACCGACATAAGATTAAAATGAGTATAATGTGTAACACATTATGAAAAAGTCACAATTTTCTTACATAATGACGAAGAACACTTTTGAAATAATAAGTTATAATTTTTTTACTGTGTACTCATTACGTCTTGAAGATTTTTTTCAGTTCCTCAGAGTTTCATGATTCATGAATACGGTGCCAAAACTGTCAACTAGGTTGGGTATCGTGTAACAAAATATTGTATCAACCATAACAAGCTCACGGATTATATGTCAGCTTTATAATCATCTTACTTCTTATATGATGGGCATGGGAAATTACAGATAACTAAAGCGAGATAGAGTTACAAGAGGAGGCTTGAGTAAGACAGAGACACGGCGAGTAGATAGGCGAAAACTAAAGAGAGACAGAATTTTGGATAAAATGAGAGAAAAACTGTCTCCTGTCACAGGATAACAGAAAATGAGAGACATGAAGGCTTTATTAGGCCCTCGTTTGAGCAAAGGATTTTGGGGAAACATTGTAATTACTTTATGACAAAGATTAATATTAAATCCTATCAAAATTTAGCACCTCGTACTTTTCAAGTGATAGAGTTAAGTGTAGAACTGCAAAACAAATTTGCTTCATTTAATTGAGTTAATACGCAATTTCGTAAATAGATAAGTGATAATCACATTTTCACCAAAACTTTGTATGTTTAATCGACGTAATTTTCAGAGAACTTGATACTTCTTCTTCCTCTTGGTGTAGACCTTGTGGCCTATTTTTAGGAGGGATAAGCCTCCTGCGATATTGATTCCTAACTTTCAATCCATCTCTTTGGTAGTCTTCCCAGAAGTCGTCTACCTTAGGGTTGACCATGCAATGCGATATGGGGAGTCTGGATCGTTCCATTTACCCACATGTGCATACTTTTCATGTATATAAATGTTTTTGTGTGTGTGTATAGAAAACGACATTCTTTACCTGTTAACATAATATGAATTAAAATACTCTCCATAACACCTGTGTATGCAATGTGAATATAACGAACGTACAAATTCAATTTAGACATTCACTTTTACACGATAAATCAATTTTATGTGAATTTGAGGACGGAAAAATATTTCCATATCACAATGCCTTTTTGAAATGGAAAACTTTCCCGTTTCATTCTATGAACGAGTAGGTATGTAACTTTGTAGTGAAAATGATATTTTTTCCTTTGCTTTTTTTCCCTCCTTCTTAATTACTTAAGATATAATATTTATAGAAATATAATATTTGAAAAAATATAAACGAAAAATAAACTTGGTATTCGGATAGAGTATGTAAATTAATGCATATCGTGTTTTATTAGTATTTCTTTACCAGTTTTCAGCAATCTGTGAATAACCTAGATGGTTTGTGATATTAAACAAACGGACATTTACTTTCTTAATTATTCATTTTCATTTTCATTCAAACCCTTATCCTCACCCCAATGGTGCATAGGGCACTGCATCATATAAACGCAGTGTTATCTTGATCATCAGCCCTCCGCTTCAGGTACCAGTCCAAGGTCATATGAAATAAATATTAGAGTGAAAAAATCACAAAATAACAATCAAAATTTATTTGACCTCCCCTGGGAATCGAACCCGGGACCTCCTGAACGCTAGCCGAGCGTGCTGACCATTACACTACGGAGGCGGACGCCTCACTGACTTAATTATAAAGACGTGCAAAGTTACAAACGTGATGCAGGTGAAAATTAATATTGCCACATAACGGTAGATAAAAACACACGTTTATTCTAATTGTAAAAAAATTAAAAACTATCTGTGAATAACTTGAGAGATTTAAAAAAAAACACCATTGTTAAATATATTTATAAATGAGAAAATAAAGAATTAAATAACAACTACATAGTTTTTCCACATGAATTTTATTTGACCAGTAACCGGATTTCGTCATAACCGACATCACCAGACTAGTCTGAATGGTCTGATGTAACATCACCTAAAAAACTACACAGTTGTTATTTTACTATCTAATAGCAAATAATTGAGTGAATGGAGTATTTCTTTTTCGATAAACGCCAGTTATAACGGTTGTTCGAGATAATTTTCTTATGGGCAATTCAACCAGATAAACAAATACAACATAATCCTCTCGCCTCTGTTCAGGCCGATTTTGAAACAAAAGGGTTTCCTTTATACACCCGGATAAAATCCCGCCCCTTCATTGTTCCTGTGTAATTAATGATTTTATCTTTTGTTGCTTGTTATCTTCAGAGAACACAGAGAAATATAATAAAGATATGTACAACGGTATTTGCGGTAACTAGGGATTCGGCGATAATGATATCTTATTGTATCTAACGGAAAAGATATCCGATAGTATTGTTTAGACGGCACCGGTAAATAGAAATTGATATTTCCCATCGTCACTTCGTTGAAGAGGAACAATTTTTGCGAAGAAAATAATTCAAAGTCTACAGTAAAGAAAATGAGAAGGCTTTGTTTTAAAAATTAGGATTTTCATTCCGGAAAACAAACGGAAAATTCTGAGTCAAAGAAAGTTAAAAATTTAAGTAATATTTGTGTACGTTTTTAAGGGAGTATTCAAACTTATTTCAATTTTAAATTTAAATGTAAATTTACGTTCCTACACATACATGTTTATTTTTTTCTAAATTACTCTCTCAATGAAAAAAAAAACATGCAGTAGAGATGCAATTTTATTGTATTTATGTAATATTTCACTGGTTAAATGCCAAAAAGCCAGAACCCAAAAAAATAATCTGAAATGGCTCGTAAATCGTCAACATTTTCATATTTGAAAAAGACACCCATGATGTCAAATGAAATGGACATTTCTAACGCTAGAATTATGTTTTTCAAATAAGAAAATTTTGACAATTTTGATACCATTTTTGGAATAAAGAGTTATTTTTTTGCGTTGTGGCCCTTTGGCATTTAACCAGCGTTATGTTGTTTATAAAATATATATGTCGTTTATTCTATTTAATATATTTTCCTTCTGAACTGTTAGGAATACTTATAGTTTATTTGTTATTTGATTTTAACTTCGTAAATATTGTTATTTACAAAAAAATCTGTTTTTACCGACAATAACAGGTTAAAACGTGACTGATATTAACACTGATAATAAAAAATAATCATTTACTAAGTAAATACCACTATTTCTTAAAATCTACTGTGACACGTGTTTCGATGCATTCCGCATCATTTTCAAACACCGTATGACGGTGTTTGAAAATGATATATACGGTGTTTGAAAATGATCCGGAATGCATCGAAACACGTGTCACAGTAGATTTTAAGAAATAGTGGTATTTACTAAGTAAAACAATAATTAAAAATGGATAGATTTTACCACAAAGTGACTGCCGAATCAATTAATGAAAAAATAATGATACTAAATGCATTGAAACACATGTTACGATAGATTTTATGAAAAAGTGGTATTTACCAAGATAATTTTATTTAACAAAAATCGACAGATTTACTATTGAGGAAAAATAAATGACCAATAATATTTCACGCAAATAATTATATGCTTTAAAAATCATTTAATGCATAATTTACAGAATCATTTTGTTTAATCATTTAAGTAATATGCATCATTTACCCCGATTGACATCCAATAAGGAAAAGAAAAAAGAGATATTATAAATGTGTAATTGTATTTGCAAAATCCAATTTTCTTTTGGTATTTTTTATTTATTTCGAGAATGAGACAGCCAAACTAAATGGCGCCAAGCGAAATTAATTGTCATTTTCCCTTAAGAACTTTGTAAGACTTGTCGTATTACTTTAGACCCCAAAAGACACGAATTGGTGACCTTTAATTTACATAATCAATTATCGCCTACTCGAGATTTATGGGTCCTTTCAGGGTTATATTTCTAAAGATACTTGTAACTTAAGGGCGAAATTCATTGTTAACGCCGAATCAGAATGTACCCTCTCTCAGTTGCCATGTTCTGGCATTGTGCGAGTATGAATTTCATAATGGTTGCTTAAAACAGAATTATTCATTTTGTACTTTGTTCACATCGTATTAAATAATAATTACCATCGACTGGATTCGCAACGTCCGCCTCCATAGTGTAATGGTCAGCACGCTCGGCTACCGTTCTGGAGGTCCCGGGTTCGATTTCCAGGGGGGGGGTCAAATAAATAAAAGTGATTTTTTTACTCTAATATTTATTCAATATTACCCTGGAATGGTACCTGAAGCGGAAGGCTGATCACCTTTCCTTCATGAGTAAACAATCAAGATAACACCGCGTTTATATGATACAGTGCCCTATGCACCATTGGGGTGCGGATAAAGGGTTTGAAGTTGAAGATTCGCAACTACTGTTTTATCTTTTTGTCACTTACAGACTTTAATATAGAAAGAAAAACACGATTCTCCATTTTACAAATTTTTAAAATAGTTTCAAAATAACACGTTGCAAAAAAGATGAAAAATTCATGTAACAATGCGTAACAGTAATTTGATTTTTTTTAACATCCCCGCATGTACTTACTACCCGGTTTAAGACGCAGAGAGTTATTATTGTTTTTTCAAGGTATTCTTTAAATAAAGAAAAATTAAATTGATTTTTACTTTATCCTAAATTCATTGTTATTAAAGGTAAACTATCTACCAAGTATATTCAAAAGAAGTATACTTTTATTAATTGAATCGGCAAATACTTAGTAGTTATAAATATCCATCCATTTTAAATTTAAGTTTTACTTTTGTATAAGTACCACTATTTAAAAAAAATGTAATGTAATTCGTGTTGACGTATCATTTTACGATGTTTGAGAATTATTCGGAATGCATCGAAACACGCGTCACATTCGATTTTTAAGAAAAGTGGTGTTAACCAAGTAAAACTTAATTATAAAAAATATTCACCTTAACAGCTTTTTAAACGGTACACGTAGAACGTATCTACCATGTAAATGAGAGGAGTTTGGTGTACTCGGTTTACATCGAAACTTGATTATCATAAGAGCATCAAGATGTCTCTTGCAATAGTATCAAAACGTCAAAAAAATATACCAGGTAAATTTTATTTTTGAACATAAAAACATTAATGCCACGAGAAAATAATATTTCAATCAAATACATAAATGAAAAGTATTTTTATTTGCTTTTTTCATTAAAGTTTTGTAGTTTCTTTTATTTTATTTTGCAAATATTTTCTTAGCGGGACAACGTTTATTTGAGTAAGTCGTGTAAGAAAACTAAATAAAGAAATAGATGAATGTAAGTTAATGAGTTTGCGTAGTTTGTCTAGAATATATTTAATATAATATAATAATAAATCCCTTACCGCACCCCAATGGTGCATAGGGCACTGCTTCATATAAACGCAGTGTTATCTCGATCGATTACACATGAAGGAAAGGTGATCAGCCCTCCACTTCAGGTACCAGTCCAGTGTAATATTGAATAAATATTAGAGTGAAAAAATCACTTATATTTATTAAACCCCCCTGGGAATCGAACCCAGGACCTCCAGAACGGTAGCCGAGCATGCTGACCATTACACTACGGAGGCGGACAAATATATTTAGAGAATATATTTAGACCTAAATAAACCTGAACAATAATGTTCTTAATGCCACTTGAAAATAATAAAAAAAACTGTGTTGAATAAAATTTAAAAAAAAACTTACCACAGACTGTTTAAATAATCGGTGGATTAAATGCGTAAAATATATATTTTTTCGTAAAATAAGTCATACGTAAATATTAAAGTTAACAATGATAACGGAAAATCGCAAACCAAATGATTTAAAAAAATAATAATTAACAAAAAAAAAAACTCAAAAATTCATTTATGTATAAGGAAATATCAATTTAAATGCGTCAAAATAATTCCTTCTTTTTGGGAAAATTATTTTATCTTTAAATATTTAAATATCATACTTTTTTCGAAGAACTAAGCGAATCGTTACTTAACAATTATATTAAGTTGTCATGGAGTGGGCTCAAACCAAGAAACCTAACTCCTCTTTAATATATTTTTCAATATATTTTTAATAATGAATTTTTCGACAAAAATTTGAACATTACATTTTTTTATCTGGCAATGACGTACCATATACCTTTAAGGCATGATTTTTAAACAATTTGATGGTCCAAATAATGCAAATAATTATACAAAAGCCTATCTTAATATATAATGCACGTGTTGATTTAAAAAAATAACGTTATTCGCAAAGATTATGAGGAAAATAACAAGTATACTTGGTCATGAATGTTAACTGAATCCCAGTCTGGGGCTAAATTTATAAGCTCTGCTTCACTGCTTTGGTCGCTAAGCGCATTGATCTTTCTCACACAAAGTGTTTTATTTCAAAATCATAATTTATATACTGGGAAATGAAACCCGGCAGATATAACGGTGTCTCCCTAACACTCTTACAATCAGAGTAGAACTTTTCATTCACAAAGTCCGCAGCTTCTCATGAATATTTTAATGTAAATGTTTGTATGGTTGTTTTTTCACTCACAAGTGAAATGGAATATAAAACGAAATAAATACATTCCGTTCAAATGAACCCAGCGGAATAAGACACAATTAGATTTGATAATTTGAACACAAAAAAAACATACTTTTTTGTTATCATTCTTTATTTTAATTGTTATCATACTTTATCTTGTAGAATAAAATTATGCAGCTGTTGATACTTATGAATATGTAAACTTCTTAAAATAAATCTACGTGCTATAAGATTTTCTTCAATTAAAATTTTACTTGGTAAAAACCACAATTTTTTTATACTTACCGTGACATGAGTTTCGATGCAGTCTCCACTATTATCAAACTTCTTCTTCAAAACCTCATCCGCACCCTATGGTGCATAGGGCACTGCATAAAATAAATGCTGTGTTTTCTTGATCAAACACGTGAAGGAAAAGTGATCAGCCTTCCGCTTCAGGTACCAGTCCAGGGTAATATTGAATACATATTACAGTGAAAAAATCTCTTTTTTTTATTTGACCCCCCCTGGTAATCGAAACCCGGAACCTCCAGTACAATAGCCGAACGTGCTGACCATTACATTGGAAGCGAACAAGTTCCTTTTGATAAAAATATGCTGAAATCACCGAAGACAAATCATGAAATAGATTTCAAAAATTATTTTTCTTTTTATTTTATCATGTGAAGACTTTTTATTTTATCAAATTGACTGATGAAAAGAATTTATGTTTATTTAAATATGCCAAAATGAAATTTCCTTCTTTTACTCCTTATCCGCACATAATGCAGCATGATTGCATCGCATTAATGGTGTGTTATCTTAAATTGATAATAATATGATGTTAAAATGTTATGCCCCGTCTCTTCAGGTACAGTCCAGGACTCAAAACTTACACAAGGTTTTATGACGTAGTTAAATGAAGTCAGACAGGCGACAAGAGATAAAATTGACAAGTAAAAGTCTACATTTTCAAATACAGCAAAAACACAAGTTCAAACACATAAGTAAAAAACCCGGATTTGTAAAGCAAAGAGCAAATCAATCAGTGTTTTCTGAGAGTCTTCAACAATTCGCGATTCGCATATAAAGAATCTTATATTTTTTATTTATTTGCATGAAATTTCTCCAAATAATCAAATAAATAATTATGGTACCAAAGTTGTTCACAGCAAAACACGAAATTACAAAAATAAGCGATTGATTTTTTTTAACTTGTAAAGCTACTTTGATCAACGGCTTTTGAAAAATCAAAAACATTTTTTCTTCATTCTTTTTCAAAACATTCAAACCGGTATCAGCTTAAAATAATAGCAATTTAAAATATTCCATGAATACCTCAGAAATCTAATTTTGTATCAAGACTCTCATATAAAAATTAATAATTAATTCCCATATTTTTATAGCTACAAAAATTAGAAAATTAATTTCCTTGGAGAAAAAGTATTTTTATGAATAAATTACCTCAAGGGCTGATAAGATAAATAAAAAATGTATCTTTTAGAAAACTCAACGTATTCATGCTTATATTTTAATTTTAAAACGAATTTATTTTTCTAATTTGCTGAACAAGAATATTTTTAAGCAACTTTTTAATTCCCACTAAAAATATATTTCAACGAGAAAATTATAACTTTTTTGTAAGAAATAAATATTTGCTACTTCAACCAATATCTTATTGGGTAAATTGTGTATACATATATATATATATATATATATATATATATATATATATATATATATATATATATATATATATATATATATATATATATATATATATATATATATATATATATATATATATATATATATATATATATATATATATATATATATATATATATATATATATATATATATATATATATATATATATATATATATATATATATATATATATATATATATATATATATATATATATATATATATATATTTATATTTATATATATAAGCTTTACCCAAACTGATTAAGGTTCTGAAATATAAAAAAATATATTTAAGGAAACAAAAACCTGTTTACAAAAAAACAAACATTAAACTATTTTTTCAGAGTAATTCTGGATAACGCTTCGTTGGTTTTGTCTCCGTTTCCCGCGCAGAGCTTCCGACAGGATGTTCACGCGGCCACCTACCGCTGTAAGGCTGCCAACATAGGAGGGATAGTACTGTCCAGGGAAGTCCGGATCATAGCAGGTGAGGGAATTACACAATAGCTTAAAGTGTAACTATATTATCTAGGTATATCATGCGTCAGGACCATTGTAAAAATGAGAATAATAATATTTACGTTAGCAAATACCACCACTTAATTAAATAATTTAAAGACTTTTTTGAGCTGTTGGAAAAATAAAATCATTCTATTAAGTTTATCAATGCATTGAGGGGACACATGATGCGTGTGTTTGTATGTGTGTGTATTAGAATGTGTGTGTGTTTGTATGTGTGTGTGCGTGTGTGTGTGTGTGTGTGTGTGTGTGTGTGTGTGTGTGTGTGTGTGTGTGTGTGTGTGTGTGTGTGTGTGTGTGTACGGGAAAAAAGATTTGGCACGACCAGATCAAAAAGAACCCAAAATATAGTGGTGTTTAAAAATCTACGTAGTCGGAGGGCATACGTGACTAAATGTATGTATGTAAAGGAAGCTAGAAATGTCATGACGGAGTGAAGCGTTTCTCTCTGCCTACCCTTGCAGTAAACGGCGAAACGGTAGTAGTTGTAGTAGTAACTAAACTATCTATTCCCTATTCAAAATATTGACACAGAATTGAAAATAAATAATTCTTTTGCTTTCTCATTTCTCTTTCACTTATCTTTTTAACATCTAAGCCGATTCTTATGCTAATTTCATTTAATGACTAAGCGTAAACGTAAAATTTAAAAATACCTTTCCAGCGCGTATAGATAGTTACAGCGGGCTGAAAGATTTCAGGCCAAGGATAAAGGTAGAAAATCGTTATTAGGAAACCATTAAAGATTCCCTCCCATCTACAGATAAAAATTCCAATCCTCCCGGAGGAATACAAAAACGTGTTACAATTTGATGTGCAAGGATAAGAGGTAACACTGGAAAGAATTTCCGTCGTATCCTTTAAGCCACACATGTTCTATATCCTTGTATCTCCGAGCGCCATTACGGCTACCTTCGCGATCACTTCAATTAGTCTGGAGGGTTGGGAAAGGTGTGTGGAGAATTATCGTCCGCACTCTGCTACCACGAGGGCGGGTGCTCAAAGCGACTGTCGTTATGAGTGAGGAAACGCAAAATCTCACAAATTTAAGGAAACGTGAAAGCGGGGGTGGGATTTTACGTAATTAACAACCGTAAAGTTAACGTTAGTATATGCTCTGAATTTCTGACATTCATTTTACAATTCCAGAAATTTCACCAATCTTGAGACGGTGTATTGAAAAAAAAATATCTCAAAGTCGTGTTGGAAAATGAAATTTACGTACAACTTTAATGTAATTATAACAAAATTTCTCCATTGTATACACAAAAAGTAACGTGTATAATGCAGTGTGGTCCATATGCTGATGTAATAGATAATTACTCGTACAAGTAATCAAAACCTGAACATTAAATATCAGTTCATATTCATACGACATTAAAATGATTATTAACACAATATTTAATACTATCGCACATTTTCTACCCTTTTGAGTAAAAATTTTAACATATTTTTTTGTGAGATATGTTAGATTTAAAATATCTTTATTTATGGTATTTAAATTATATTATTAACTGATTCGTCATTTACTTGGAAATGATATTAAATTTAATATAAAATTAATTTGTTTAATTGACTTTGCTTATAAAAAAATCGTAAAACGAACTCCTACTCTAAACAGAAGTATTTACTTTATTTGAGAGGTAGAAACGTTATATTTGAAATATATTGTCCGAGTAGATTTACCAACTATTATTATTATTATTTTATTATTTAAATATGCATTTTGGAAAAAAAAATATCAAAAAATAAGCAGTTTAAAAAATATATCACATTTCGATGTTCGAATATTTGTAGTTTTTGAAACATGTCATGTGTAAGCAAATAAAACCCAATAAGTGGTCGAATACATGTGTTCAATATTTGATAATTTTATAAAATAAAACAAATTTGTTTTAATCACTTTTTATTGGTACACTTTTTCCAATCGGTTTCAACAAACGGTATTCGCTGCGCAATGCTCAATATTTAGGAGTTTTTTCCCGTTTTAAAAACATCTTTTTAAATTACATTTTCATATGGTGTACAGAGTGCGTGGAAGTTTTTGGTATCGTAAGGGAAGGGTAATTAACTATAACATAACTCTGAGTATTTCAAGTTTTAGAATTAGTACATAAACCCTGATGATGACAAGGTTTTTGTCAAAACTGGTTGGAAAAAGTGTACCAATAAAAAGTGGTTAAAACAAAGTTGTTCTATTTTATAAAGCTTATAATATGTGCCACAAAGTATCTGCGAAAAATATTCAAAATTTAATAAATTATTCAAATTACGTTATTTATTCCACAGTAATTTTCCCATATGGAACTAATGCTATTTCCTCTTCTTATTATCCCAGAATAAATAATAAAGAACGTTGATGAATTATATATCTCTCTCGAAATGCATTCCACTCCTGGATTCAATGAAGTGGAGAACAGGATTGATTTGCTTATCATCACATAATTGTCAATCAAGTTATTACGACATCAATCCAATGTTGTGTTCTACACACCATTAGGAGAAGAAAAAAGTCAGATGTTTTCCTTAAATAACATTATTATATTTTTGAGCCAATGAATATAAAAAAAATATCATATTAATTCATACAAGTTTTACGAATTTCTACCGAATATTAATTATCTGTATAATTTTTGTACCTTTATTATATTTAATAAACAGCTTTTCAAGCTTCTATTTTAATTTGAGATCCTGGAACGAAGAAAATTATACATTTTCGAGTGCCTATTCAAATTCCATTCTGAAGGAGCACTCCTGAAATTTTTGACTCAGTCTTATTTATTTAGTGAATCGAGAAAACATTTCAAGGCGTAGTTAACGAGGCATTCTCCAAATATAAACAGCGTAATGATAATGCTTTGTTTGTAAACAATCAGTGCTCTATTATCGTTAGTAGGCAGTCATGTTTACTGAAGCACATGCTACATAAACCAGACTAACAACTCAACAAACAGTCAATGCCCACGCTGTACCAATATCAAGAAGCACTTACATTAATTAACTAATGTGATGTGCGGTAAAGCAATCTTATCATTCGCATGACACCTTACCGTTCTATAAAACCGTCTGACCCTCGTGATTATGATTTGATAAACCCTGAAACAGCGCAAAACCATTTAATCTATTAACTTCAAGTGTTGGGTTTTGGTCCCGTGGTTAGTGTCTCGGACTCTTAAGTCAGAGTTTCTCGGTTCGAACCCACTCTATCACTATTTGATACCTATTTCTAATAATGAGCCGCTTAGGCTCACAAAAATAGTATGAAATTGAAATATTTGTGTAAATAATAAAAACATAAATATTTTTCTTTTTATTTTAAAAAAATGTCAATTGATCTTCAATATGCATTTGTAATAATTTACAAAACGAAGAAATAGGTTTCCGAAATTATATTGTAAATGTTTTAGGCTCATGCATTTGTAAAATTATTTTGTTTATTTATATATTTTTGTCCGCCTCCCTGGTGTAATGGTCAGCGTGTTTTGCTACCATGCTGGAGGTCCCGGGTTCGATTCCCAGGGGGGATGAAAATAAATATTAGTGATTTTACACCGTAATATTTATTTAATATTACCCTGGACTGGTTCATGAAGCGCAAGAGTGATCACCTTGCCTTCATGTAAGTAATGATCAAGATAACACTGCGTCAATTCGATGCAGTGCCCTATGCACCATTGGGTGCCGATAAGGGTTATAAGTAAGTAATATATATTTTTAAAAACAATTTTTTTATTTTTATGAATCACTACTTCTATCTTTTCCGGCTTACCCTTTGAGAGAGATTATTTTTTATTCACGAATTTTTGATGAAAACTTGACTTCAATTATAATAGTAATTAATTCTTATATTGTCCTCTAATTTTTTCAACGTCATTGGTTAAACAAAAAAAAACACTTTGATTTTTTTTCCTTGTCACTCATAAAATTACAGATCGTTATTTTTTTAGCCACAATACAAAAACAATCATATTACTTTGGATTTATATTTTCTGTAGGTACACGTATAATTGTGTGAAGAGTATTGTGATCGTGGAGTAGAGTATTAATTGCATCCTAGTACCTATTGTGACTGTCCTAACAAATAAACAGGTACGTCTCGAAAACGGCAAACTAAAATCTCGGTGAACGATTATGTTTAAATAAAAGTAACATTTTGTTTGATATCATCCAATGCAAAATATTTTGACTTTATTTTTATGAAATACTGAAAATCTTCAATTTACATTACCTTACACTTGCTCTACAGTGAAACAAAATTATAAAAAATATAATATGTAACGTTTAGAAGTCAGCTGATATAAAAGCGTTTATGAACAAAAAAATGGTCAGAATGGGTGAGAGAAACAAGAGAACTTGATGGCTGATGATGCAAGATGCATCTCGGCTCTGGCCGCCATTTACCCTGATTACTCACTAACAGATGAATGGACAACTAAATACCACGTTGCGAAATCACAATCATCTGACGAAGTAACCAGTCAACCAGTCTTAAACAAGAAGAGAAGAAGAGGAAGAATTAAGAATATAAGAATATAAGAATATAATATGTCAAACCCATATATACGATTTTCAAAGAATAAATCCAATTCTCCAAGGAATAAGCTACTTTGCTTAACAAATACACAATATTTATCAAAAAGTTTTGCTAAAAAATCAAAACATTAAATTTCACTTAGATGTCAATATAATTTTATTCCTTAAAAGTTGTATTCGAAAAACCAATTTATTGTTTATCTACTTATACGAGTATTTTTGCTAAACTTTACATTAATGTCGACAAACAACTTTGCGAGAAATATTTACCAAAGCTCTCCTATTTTGTTTTGTCAAAAAGAATTACGGAACGATGTATCTCTTTAAGAATGTATTGAATTAGGGTCGACTTTCTTTCAAATCTTGGATCTGGTCATGCTTTATTTAACAGGTAGGCAAAAATGAAAAGAAAAGAATCTTAAAAAGAAAATTGCCTACATTCAATAAAAACCGAAAGCTTTTATGCTCCCAGAGAGATCAAATTTAAACCCGAGGCTCGCTCCTTTCGGAACCCCTTTCAATCTCGCGTTAAAGATAATTCTTGCATTAATCTTCTATAAAAACTTTTTTCTTTAGGCCCTAACAATGACTGTTTTGAAATTGCTGATAATTTTGAAACATCCATTAATCTTTCCGTACAACTTTGAAATATAATTGACGCTATTCTTATGATAATTTGATGAAACAGTTTTAGAAAGTGATGAAAGGGGCTTAAGAAAACTTTTTGGTATCGAAAAGTTTGTGAGAGATAAACGTTTCAGAAAAAAATAAAATAAAAGTAATTTGTAAGCAAAGTTGCTATGAAAAAAAAAAAAAATTCTTACAAATTTATGTTTAAATATTATAATAGAAGTCAAGTATCCACTGCTTAAACACATTAAATTTGAATCACTCATCATTCCTGTGACCCGAAGTTTTCACAAAATACGAGTAAATATTTAATACCTACTATACACGCGTTGCTGTAGCTCAGTCCAGTTAAATAGAAAAGAAGGAAAAGAAAAAACATACATTTCTTATAAACGGGGTATGTTATTTTTTACTCTCAATATTATTAATATTTAAAGCATTTACTTTGTGGTTAGTCATTTTTAGTTATTAATTTATTCACAAAATTTTAGTAATATTAGTATGTAACCACACACCGAGGTTTTTATGTCGACCGGTTTTCTCTGACCTCTTCGTCAGCAAAATCACTACCACAACATGCAAACAATATTTTACCCTTCACTATCATAGCATAATTTACACTCTTAAAACTACACAAAGTGTTATTTTTGACATCTCAACAAAGATGAAGTATATTTGAATGCAACGGTGTGTCTAAACGCAGTAGCTTTACGGTTATAAAGACAGAAATACGATAAATTCAATTGGTTTAAGAATTCAGTGCTTGTATCTTACACGTTTTTAAAAAGCAACACAAAATCGCAATCCAATCTTCGTCACCTGGATCGTTAGGAATTTCACTTTTCTTTCATCGCTTTCCGCTCGGGGTGTTTTATCGGACACGAAACACTGGACGAAAGCAGAAAATAGATGGCACTTTGTAAGAAAGTTCTCCCCTTAAGACATATTAAAATGATTACTTTTATTTTTATACTCCAGTATTCGATTCAACTAAATTTTACTCACAAAAATAAAACACATTGAATGATGAGGTTTTTACTAATAGTTTATGTTATACGAGTATATGTATTTACATTCTTTTTGAAAAAATCACTTTTAACAAAGCTAAGTTTTTGTAATGACGTTTTTCAGGTACGTGCAGGTCCTCACCAAAGCGTTACATTTCCATTATAAATCATTTTAAGTAATTAGGAATTCTAGCTTGTACAATTGTTAGATTTTGGTGCGATTTAATGATTTCATATTGGTTTAACACAATTGTTCACAACATTTCGATAGAATACAGTATACAGGAAAAATTTGCATTTAAATGATTTTTTGTGCAATATTACAAATGAATCGTTTTTTGGAGGACCTCCACATATGTAAAGATGTTAATTTACATAAACATCAATTAATATTTTCATTCGTCCATATATAAGTGGGTTTAAGCTTATTAAATTAACATGAAGTGGTTTTTAAAACCATCATGTGATTTGACATTGGATAAATAGCCTTTTTAGAAAAGTCGAGAGAGCATGTGTAAAATATAATAAAAGATAATAGAGATGGGTACATTTGAAATATATTGCATCGTCCGGCCATGTTGTTTATTTCATGCAAACAATTTTCTTGTAACCATTGTAATTATGATCTTATAAGTATTGTAAAATATGCCCTCGGTAGGTACAAGAAAAATCAGTGAGGGCACGAAATTATAATTTGTTAATATTTGCATAATAAAATATAAATAAACTTAATAAAAAGAGTAACATTTTTTAAATGTCCTACTTTATTAGCGTTTGATATATGTACCCTATTTTTTTTACACGACATGTAAATCGTAAAATTTTAGACTTAAATAATAAATAAAATTTCAACTTTATTTTGTATTTTATTCCTCTTAACCAAGTTCTTGGTTTTATATAGAGTTCTATAAAATACATACTAAGTCAAGATTTCAATTGATCCCAAAGGAAACTACGGAGTTATGGAGATAGAGATGTGGAATTCTGAGCTTTTCTTCAGTTTGCGGCCTAAACTGATCTCTTTTTGTATTTATTGACCAAACTTTTTGTACCAAATAAACGTTTAGATGTAAATTGACGGGCTTACTGCCAGCATACATTTTCCATCCAACTAAAAACAGTCTTTATTTCAATAAGTTTTTACGCGTTTGTACCTACTAGAAAAAAATCATTTATGATTGTAGTATCAATGGTAAAATCCTTAAAACACTCAAAAAACTTTTGGTTTGTTGGAAAATATTGCTTTGCAATAAGCCAATGTACTTATTCATTTTCTGTACATGTAGTTTAAGTAATAAAAAAACTAATTAACCACTACGATTTTTAACTGCAGGAGAAGCAGATATAACACAACATCTGACCCGACTTATTATTTTTTTGGGCAGCCTATAATTTGAACAGCTGTTTATAAAAATAACTGGACGAATAAAAATGTTGTGAATAATTATATTTATTAATAATTACATTATTAATAATTTTAAGTGTATTCAAATATTTGTTTCCAAATCTGAACTGTTCCACATTTGGACACACTCAAAATGTTGAGAAGAAGATATTCGACTGAGCTTTTTGTTCAATATTCTGAAATAGTTTTCCCTTTCTTCCGTTCTTCAATTTAATTTTCTATGTCGGTATTAGTTTACCTTCCCAGTTCATCCCTTGTACCTGAGCGAACCGGAAGAGGGTAGGGGTAGGCTACCGTCGGAACTCGTGTCCTATTATTTAATTTGGCCGCCAGGACGTGAAGAACAACCCCAGAATACAAGCTTCAGTTCCCCGAGCTGGAGGGAATTTCTAATATCATCAACAATGTTTTATAACGTGACGGAAACTCTTCCACTTTAGATGAAATTCAAATGTCCTTGTTTACTTCTCTCTTTCCATTACGCGGAATACTTTGTCAGTTCAATTTCGTTTTAAAGCTGAGTAATTTATAAGGATAGTGATTTTTCATTTCTTGAAGATGTTGCTACTTACGTTTATATTGAAATTTTTAGTTTTAACACGTCAGAAATATAAATATAAAGGTTTTGTTACTATTGAGAGGATATATTTGGGGTCACAAGATGAAGTAAGGGTATTGTACGACGATGCGTGAATACTTCACTCTTTGGACTCATCAGAAGATTGATTAGTAATGAAAATCGTACCTACTTACTTGCTTAAAGAAATGTGTTTATTAATTGAAATTAAATAAATAAAAAGGAGATAAATTAAAGAATATAAACCTAACATTAAAAAATTGAAAATCATTGAATTTAGCTAACAACAATTCTTTCTGTACGAAGGTCTTGGCTTTGGATGCAATTGGTCGAGTGGACAGGTGAAAAATAAAATAAGAGAGCGATTTTCAGTGTGCAAGGGCTTTTATAACCTCCGCAACGTCACTGTTGTCGCTTGGTCGCTGTTATAACTTGACGGTTTGGTAAGTCCGTTATCCCGGGACCTACCCGAGTCGCCACATTATTTCAATAGAGTCGAATTTTATCGAGAATAGAATATAAGAAGTCAAGGCATTAACAGGGCGATATATTATCGACTGGTTGCAGTGATCACTTTACATACCACACTGTCTAATTTTCATCATTCTACTATATGATTGATATTGTTTTTGACTCACATTTCTACGCTCAATGTCCAAAGCCAGATTTTTGAGATCTTTGTAATTCACGAAGTCTGCATTATCTTTTAACCTCTGGTGTCATAAAATACTGAATAGTAGGTCAGATAGCGTGTGGTTCCACATTTGGCGTGAAGTGATCATTTCTCGAATACCAATTTCCAGATTACGTCAGGATTCGGACTACCAACGCCGTCTTTTGGTGATACAACATCGGCTAGTTACATTTTTACCTACTGAACAAACAATGTTTTAAAATGTCATTAATATCTTACTAATCGAGAGGTTTATTACTGCATATATCTTTTACCTCTTCTTATATCAATATCCACTTAATTTTATTAAAATATCATTTTTAGTGTTCAAATACATGTTCACAAATCTGGGTTTTCTCTATTTAGTTATTTTTACATTTTGACATCTCAACATAGATAAAGAAGAATATGAAAGCTTGAGTATTTACACGATAAATTATAAAACGATTAATTAACCAGCCTATAACAGGTCGCAAGCTCTGTAAATACTTAGACCTTTACCCAGTCATAAATTTTCTTTATTTGTCAATTTTTATATTCAAATTTACTTAAAATCACTACCTGTTGAATATTTTTGTGTATTTAAAAAGATCAAAAACTTTCGTTGATGAAAAAGAAATTAGTTAAATTTTATAACACCATCACCAAAACGAAACTATTTTTTAAGACTTGTTTTTATCTAGACGCGCGTTATATATAAGATAAATTATATGAAGACTAGACGATCAGTTAGAGCAGTCTTATATAATATGAAATAAATATTACAGTTAAAAAATCACTTATATTTGTTTTGATTCCCGCAAAAATCAAACCTCAGACTCTCTCCATGCTAGAAATATACACCTACAAACGTAGACGATTAAATATTATAATAAATGATGAGTAAATTTGGTTATTATATATTTACTACGTACGTTCATATGCATTTACTTTTTTTTAAAGCGATAAGAATACACAGAAAATAGTTTCTAAATGAAAATAACAACAACAAAACTGCTTTTGAGAAGAATATTTTAATAAATGGGATACCAAACCGGTGAATTAGAGCGTAAAATTAATCCAGATATTGGAAAAACGAATATGAATTTTTCCCGATATCTACAGTGAATTTCTCCATTTCGACATTCAGAGCCAGGCTTAAGCTGTATGTAAAATAATATAATGCACCAACTCGATTTGTTTTTTTTTATAGTTCCAGAATGTGCAGTTGTTTCCGTCAAAGAGGATTTTAATTAAAATGTGCAGATGGGACCTGTTTATTGGCCGTTATATTCGGGTCACAGTCGACGTTATTTACTAAATGTGTAAAACTATATCGCACCGAACTAGATATCTACAATAACCGCATTCCGGGTTTAGACCGAACTTTTAATTAACCATTCACCCTTGTTGTGTAACTCGTAAATGCTTTCGTATAAAATAGTGTGATAATTTCACTCTTAAATTGGTTGCAACAAAGTAAAAAATCACAAATTTGTGATATTTTCAGTGATTTAGACAAAGATTAATTATTTTCATTTACACTATGAGACCCTCGATTATTCACTTGAGTGTAGTCTTAACTAGAGATGAAACACCTATCGTTTATATAAAAGAAGATGACAGGGCTTACAGACTGGCATTTGGCAGGCTTAAGTTATCACTTGTAAATTTTACCATTCTAACCATTTTGAACTACCATATTGCTTCAGTTTTTGAAACCAGTAAAAATGCGATTCCTTTCGCTTATTAGTTTATACATTTGAAAAATTGTGTGATTGTGGCGCCATCAATTGAGATTAAATGAAGTAAGCTCTATGTATATTTATATGTATATATATATATATATATGTATATATATATATATATATAATATATATATATATATATATATATATATATATATATATATATATATTTATATATATATAAATATATATATATATATAAATATATATATATATATATATATATATATATATATATATATATATATATATATATATATATATATATATATATATATATATATATATATATATATATATATATATATATATATATATATATATATATATATATATATATATATATATATATATATATATATATATATATATATATATATATATATATATACAAATATGTTTGAAACATTGCACTTGTTATCTCTCTAAGTATCGCCCTATTGGAGGAACTTTATAATATTAATGGAATGCACACACACACATTCAACATGACCATGAAGGTCAAAATAAGACTGTGTTTTGTTAGCCTAAACTGATTTTAGTCCTATCAACTTTGCTTCGTAAATTAAATAACTAACCAAGTCGAAATTCAACTTACCAAAAGCGACTAGTAATAAAGTTTGTTTTACCCACAAAATTGTAATGAATTATTTAGTGCCATTACAAACTTACAAAATATTACTGTATTATTATTTTTCAAAAATGAATTCCAGAAATTTATTAATAACGTCAAACATAAATTATACGAAGTTAAACTTGTCTAACGGTAGAAAAGTTAATCTTTCTGCGCAACTGAAGTTCGCAACACAACCGCACAAATTATATTTTACTAACCCTTGGTTAAAAATAATTATTCAGCTGTTCAAACATAACTTTTAAAAAACTCATTTTTATTAAATTCATTGATGCATGCGGATTGCAACATATTGTCAAAGTGCATACAAACATGCATACATAAGGGATTATAATTTTACGTTTTGGGGACCAATCTATATATTGTATATGTACGTGGCTTTCAATACAATGAAAAATATAACTGCTTCTATGAAGAGTTATTTCTGATAATAATCCTCTAGGAATGGTTGTGGATGCTTCGTAAATAAACGGATCATAATAATCCATTCATATTTACTGACTCATTGATAAAATCTAACGAACGTATATATTTTGGATTCCGTTACTGACTCATTGGTTATTTGGATGACTGATTTATTGACTTCCAGTATGAGAATACTATACCATACTATACCATACAATAACATACTGGAAGTCCTGGAGAGAAGAAGGTGGACATGGTTGGGACATGTCCTTAGAATGCCACCTGAGGGCATCAACCCCTCATGTCTCTTCTTCCAACCCCGAGGATTCCGGCACCCCGGAAGGCCGCTGACGACCATTCACCGACTATACTCAGCGGAACTTCGAGACGCGGGACTGACCTGGGAGGAAGCCAAGGAGATGGCGCGTGACAGAGTGACTTGGGGACGACTCGTGTTGGCCATATGCTCCACCTAGGGAGCGAACGTGGAAAAAGAAGAGAAGAAGAAGATTTATTGATTCAGATTTTTGTTTTCATTCCGTGTCGGTCTTTTTATCGCTATTTGATATGATTTGATATGATTTTTAATAAAAGTTCTATATCTAATACGAAATCAACTCGATAGTTAACATTTTGAGTAAGGGAATATATAATCGCGGCAATTCACCACAGAAGCTCTAAAGCTTAGCAGAAATCAAATAAGGATCCTAACCAGGACCTTGACAGGACACTGCAGACTGAGGAAACACATGAATAAAATCTCACTTCATGACTCCCCAGTATGCAGATTTTGTATGGAGGATAGCGAAACGCCAATCCACATTCTTTACAATTGTGACGCACTCGCTCACAAACGAAATCACATCCTTGGAGGACCTCTACTGGACTCCGAGACGGTGAAGCTCCTACCACCAAGACAGGTCGTGAGTTACATGACTCATGTAGGTCTTGGCAGTTAGCTGTAAAACACAGGGAAGTCACAATAGACCTGACATGGTCGCGGTGACATAAGGGATGCAAGATCCCTTGACCCCCAAGAAAAAAAGGGAATATATAGATTTGCTTAGAACTTTTCAAGAAACAGGCGTCAATGAGAGAATTTATAATATACAAAAAGTCCCCTCCGCCGGTTTATTTTTAATCAATAAATTGAAAGTATGAAAGATTTACCAAAAAAAGATCTTTCATTCAACTGATCCAGTTTCAGTAACTAAATCACTTCGGCGATACAAATCCACTTATATAAATCTTCAAAATGTTTAAAAAACAAGTGTTTTGATAGATTTTTTCACTCAAGAATTACATGAAATTAAAGTAACTTTGAGCATAAAGAGTAAACCAACGTACACTTAGGAATATGCTTTAAAACTTATAACGTTGCTGCCTAAGTAGGAACATGATAATCGTTGTTTCACATGCTATAGCTAAATTTTAGGTCAATTGGATTCTAGATAAAAAAATAACTGATCTTACCCATTTCTATCCAAGAGCACCTATCTTGTAAATAATGATTCAGTTCACACGCATGACACATACGCCCATACTTGTATTATGGTATGTTTTAGCGAAAACAATTTTATAAAGTTGAGGTAATAAAACAAATACACTTCTAGAATACAATATTTTATTATTTGATCCGATAAAGCCATTGACCTTCAAATCGCAACTCCTTTGATCCCTTTTTCCTGAAATACTCTCACCTTACCCGACCGGAGATCCACTTGTAACAATATTCTCATTTGACCCAACCTTTTGTAATATTTGTTTGCCCCCGACTTGCTTTGTAATAAATATAGGACAAAGCAAATACACATTGTACGGAAATCTTTTGAATATTTTTATCACGATCATCACATATTTAATAATTTTATTATATATTCTGTATCATAATACATAATAATTCACAACACTTTTAGAGTGTTTAAATCCTTGTTCAACAATCTGGAATTTTCTTATTAATAATCAGTTTATATTGACATCTCAATATAGATAAATAAGAAAATAAAGTTCTTGATATTTACAGCACTTACAGTCAGGCTGGTTTAAGTGATCACTTAAAACACGTGTAACATTCACCGTTCTACCCACTATTGATGACCGCACTACTCGAATTTCGGAAATCACTATTCAACAGCCGATGACAGGTTGAAAGCCCTGTAAATAATAAGACTTCTATATTTTTCTTCATCTTTGTTGAAATGTCAATAATAAAATAATAGTGAAGTAGTAGTAAGACATATACATCAAATTTTGTAAAATTATTGGAAAGAAGAGGCAGGCAAGATATTTGTGTTCGGGAATATATTATATATGTTTGTATTTAAATGCACATAAAAATATCAGACAACCAATTTTTTAAGTATTTATTTTCTTTTTATTCCTTTTGTAGTTACAAAAGTAAATTTTTAAAAATATGAATTTTAAAACATTTTTTAATCTAAAAAAAATCATACACATTGAAGATTTTAATATTTATATAATAAAACCCTTATCCGCACCCCCATGGTGCATAGGGCACTGCGTCATAAAAACGCAGAGTTATCTTGATCGTTTACACATGAAGGAAAGGTGATAAGCCCTCCGCTTCAGGTACTAGTCCAGGGTAATATTGAATAAATATTACAGTGAAAAAATCACTTATATTTATTTGACCCCCCCCTGGGAATCGAACCCGGGACCTCCAGAACGGGACAACAGAAAGTTGTCCGTCTGCGTAGTGTAATGGTCAGCACGCTCGGCTACCGTTCTGGAGCTCCCGGGTTCTGAAGATTTTAACCAAAATTAACGGGTATAATATAAATTATTAATTTATTTCGCATAAATTGTTTTATAAATTTAAAAAACTATTTTTTCAAGGATTAAAATAAACTTTTATTATCACTGTATTAAACTTACTCCATAAATTCGGTAAAAACATCATTTTTAATATTTATGACGGTATTTCATTGCAAACCATAAACTGTATCATATCGCAAAACATCGCGTAATTCTAATATTTATTGGAGACATCACGAATGAATTCGGAATTATGTCTTACTTTCATTTCATGTTTTCAAAGATATAATAAAATTGAGCTTTAATAGATGCTAAGTGGTTCAAATAATATTCCAAAGTTTCATCTTATAAACATATATGAATTATTCAAAAACATATCAATTAATAAAAAAATATGAAATGTTAATATAAAAATATATTTTAACCTTATATTTACAAAACGTTTTAATGAATATAAATTAAAAATTTTATAAAGTTTATAAAATGTGCCACAAAGTATCTGCGAAAAACATTCAAGAAATTTTAGAAACTTAAATAGCATCAATAAAATATCTCTTTAAGCATTTTTATTAAATATTTATATAATTTTTTGGACATCTCAACACAGATGCAGAGAAATATTGTCTGGGTATTTAAGAGGTTTACGGCCGTCATAGGTTGGTTAAAGTGATCACTTTACAGACGTTTAACATTCAATAATTCTACCCATGATTGACTACCACACTACTCAAATTCTTGGAGCTTCTATTTATATTATTCAAATTCGTAAATACCCAGACTTTTATGTTCTTCTTTATCCATGGTGAAATGGAAAATAAATAATATTTAAGATAACTCCAAATCTGAGATAATCCAGATTTGTGAAAAAGTATTTGGACACATTCAAAATGTTGTAATTGAATATTTACATATTGTCTGGTATATTTTTAATACATAATATATTAAAATCAGAGATTTTTATTTTGAAGCAAAATTAAAATAAAATAACACTCTCTTTATCATTCATCGTTCACTTTGTGTAATACCACAAAATGAACGGTGAATGATAAAAAGAGTGTTATTTTACCATACCACAATTTTAATCATGCTTTTAATTTACTTAATATAAAATAAAATACTTATTCTTGTATCATTTTGAGTGTGTCCAAATACTTGTTCACAAATCTGGATTATCTCCAATTATAGGAATTATTTTTCATATTATTTTTGGACATCTGATCAAAGATGAAGAAGAATACGGTATTTTATTAGTATGTGAGATCCGAATCCTGAATTATAATTACATACATGAGAAACGCCAGAAACGCCAGAATGTAACACGTGTGTAAAGTGATCACTTAAACCAGCCTCTGACGGTCGTCAGCCCCGTAAATGCCCCGACTTCCATATTCTTCTTCATCTTTGATGAGATGTCGAAAAATAATACTTATTCTTGTGGTAATATTTTACGAAAATGAGCCTCTTAATACCCACACCTCCAAATTGTTATTCAAAGAAATAAATAATCGGATTGTAAGTAAAATAAATTGCGGAACTCGTTGCCCGACTGCATGTATAATGTTTAGTTCTTGCATTCTTTCACGTCTCGTATATCCCACCCTCAATTTTCATGTCCCGAAAGCTACTATAGGCGACAGGGGAAATCAACGTGGTCCCCAACGCCTTGCAAGGCATTTCATAATTCAGGGATGAACCCGACTACACGACAATGTATTATGTACATCCCTTCTAATACCACGTGACGGCTTAATACCCCAATCGCTGAATAATTACCTTATTTACTAATGAATCCGTACCTCAAGCCAACGAATAGAGAATATTTAATTCTCTTTTCCTACAGAAGAGTCCTCGAAAAGTGTAAATTTCCTTTTGATAAAAGGTTTTTATAATGATCCCTAATCCTACATACCAATTTATTTTAATTAATATAAGCCATGTGTAACATCAACTACGTAACGTAAAATACATTATATAATTAACAAACTTAAAAAAAAATAAGTAGAACGAATGTAGTCGATATACGATCTCTTAGACGAATGCAAGCCAAAACGATGTATGATAGATGTTCGAATGGTATAGTAAGAAATAAATACAAGGCTGAGACTTTTCACAAATTTATTCGTCATTTTGTGGATTACCACATCAGTTTCTCCATTTTTAATTCATGTTTTACTTGATAAATATAAAACCAATAATATAAATTGATAGAAATTAAAATAAAAACCAAAACTAACAATATAACAATGACTAAATCTTCCCTCCTATTGTGTATGTTCTTTCTTTTAAAAAATAATAAATAAATAAAAATAAGAAATCAGCTCCAACCCCCTCTTCATTCTTCAACGTCCCAAGGACACAACTCTAAAATTTTGACTTTGCTACACATACGTTGTTTGGAAATTGTGCGGAATGCATCGATACACATTTCGCAATAAATACTAAATTAAAAATACATTTTTGTTATTTGGATATAGTTTAATACTATACTATGGGTTGAGATATTTTTCCTGTAAATATTTGTACTATTAGGTACAAATAATACACCGTACTTCTCTCAATTTTGTTTAATATTTATTGTAGCTTAGCCATTGAAATGATGTGTTTTTTTTTGCATTTATTTTTAAGTTGGGAACGTTGTATTAAAAATTAAAAATAAAAATTGTACATTTGACGAGCGAATAAATATTTTTTGAGTAACAACTGTTGTGTCCGATTGCTAGTCACTGGTCACAATTATTCTGACAATGCACTCATAATTTATTGTCTGACATTTGCAGTTGTGCACTTCGTTTATGTCAGCCATTTGCAGTCACGGCGGACAGTCATCCGTGATAACTGTATATTACGAGGCCAGGGAAAGGCAAACTTTTTGATAAAATGGGCTTTAAAAAAATGTTTTAAAATAAATATACTACATAACATTAATAAAAATTGTAAACAACAATTTCTACATTTTTGACATCTGAACATGATCAATAAGAATACGGAAATCGGAGTTATTCAATAGAATATGACCTATCAAATGGGAATTGAACCCAGAATCTTCAGCTCGGCAGCCAAATGCACTAACTACTATACTACGGAGGCGATCCTTATACAGACGCGCTGACTCTTGACCCCTAAAAAGCTTTTTTAAATTTTTATTTGTCAATACTTTGACGTGGTGAAACCACGTTTATCCTTTCAGGCTGGCTAAAAAAATCAATCATCAATCCATTTAATTAATTAGCCTTAGGTAATTTTTTTTTTCTGTGCGCGTAAATATTTTTTATAGCTCCAACCTTTTATAATTTACCTGTCGTAAAACTAAAATGTATTTAAAAGGTTTGAATCATAAAAAACTGTCGCCAACCCGCTGGCCTTTGTAAAGGGATTATTTCCCGGCGGTCTTTATTATTAAAGTAAAAGCATTTGTTTATGATAAAGCGCAAATAAAATTAAAAGTTTGCTAATTGAAATGTCTAGACGTTAAAAAAATTTTGGGGGTGGATACAAGCGAACCATCAGCCAATGAGAAATTGTTTCGAGGGCGTGATCTTCAAGGAGAGAAACCGAATATAACGTAAAGAAATCAGTGGGATCGAGGACTTGGAAGCCAGGACTTGGAAGCCAACAATTGGAAGGATCAGTTGGAGGGAGTCAGTCGTAAGAGGAGATCGACCAGTCGGACGGCTGGTCAGTCAGAAGACACAGAGAAGAAGAAGAGTTGGAAGGAGCATTCGGGAAATCAGTGGGATCGAGGAGTTGGAAGGAGCAGTTGGGAGAGATCAGGGGGATCGAGCAGTCGGGAGAAATGAGTTGGAAGGAGCAGTCGGGAGAGATCAGGGGGATCGAGCAGTCGGGAGAAATCAGTTAGAAGGAGCATACCTACACCAGGTTTTAAGACTTAAGTGAGGAGAAGAGCGGGAGCTCTACACAGGGAGGAAGAAGATAGAAAAAAAGGGAGTTACTCATCCGGAGTATCCCACGCAGAAAACGCTGCGAGAAAAGCAAACCCACGCCGGGTCATAAGCCTCAAATTAAGAGCAGAAGCTCTACTAGGAGAAGAAGAAGATAAGAAGCAAGAATCATCGCACGGCGGCCCGTCATAAGAAGAACCTCATCCCAGCATCCAACGGCGCAGCTTTTTCACAAAGGATCACGGCCACCCCAGCATCACGGCGCATCTTTTTCACCAAAGGTTAGAATAAGTTTAATTTAAGATAGGATTAACTAATTTTAAGCTAATTTAAGATAGCAGATAAGATTAGTTTAAGTTAAAGTCGCTTTCGTATAATTTTTATATTTTTAATTAAATTAATTTAAGTATATTTTGTTGTGCTGAATTTTCATTCATCTCCCTACCCCCCCTTCTAATATTCCCAAGGTATATCAGCTTGATAAGGTGGGCGACGTCAACTTTTTGTATCTTTAAGCATAATCTTCAGATAGTAATAATTTAATAGATTTATATTATCCACTGACACTTCGTGATGGAATTGCATTTTTAATTTATTATTAGATTAAAACCAATATTTTTAGCTTTTCCATTTTTTTATTTGACCAGCGACCGGGTTTCGTCGTTACCGCCATCATCAGACTGGTTTCGTCGTTACCGACATCATCAGACAACCAGTCTGATGATGTCGGTAACGACGAAACCCGGTCGCTGGTCAAATAAAAAAGTGGAAAAGCTAAAAATATTGGTTTTAATCTAATAATAAATTAGTAATAATTTGATAATTGATTCTTGCAATAAGTGTTCTACGAAACTTTCACCGATATTTTTAAAATATAAAAGAGAAATATTCAAAGAAGTACAGAAAAAATATTATTATACTTGTTGGTTTAAGTAAAAGTGCATTTAGCATTTATTAATTCTTGGAACTAAATATCAGAACCATTTTAATCGTACCATGCTTTGTTCTAAAATATGCTTGTATCTAATTTTGCATGGAAGTTCAGAAAAATTGTAAAAAATCTTGTTGCTTTTAACAGCAGTGCATTAAGAATTTATTGATGTCAGAAACTGAATATCATAACAAATAAAAAACAATCGTAACAAGGTTTGTTGATGCATGTTTGTATAATTCATATGCATGACTTGTGTAACTATGGATACAGTTTGGAAATATAAAAAAAACACTTATTTTTAACAGCAGTGCATTTAGTATTCATTAATTCCTAGAATTGAATATCGGATTTTTTTTACAAATACAATTGTACCACGGTTTGTTGATGCCTATATATACAATGCATAAGTATCCCTGTATGTAAATTTGCATAGAAGTTCTGAAAAAATGTAAAAAAACTAGTTGCTTTTAACAGGCGTGCATTTAGTATTTATTTATTTCTGGAATTGAATATTAGAAAAAAAATATTTATCACAAAAACCGTACGTTGGTGATGCCTCTATGTGAAACTGAAAACGGACTGTCAAACGCATATTTTTTCAATAAATTTCTGAAAACTGGCTTTAAAAAATGAAAATCGAATATGTCCATATCTAACTAACGTCCTGTAATTACCAGTATTACTAGTACATATTACAAAAAATAATTCTAAAAAATTGTCAATCGTCAAATTTATCAACTTAATTCATACCCGTACAAAACAAGATAAAATGTTATTTTCCAAAAAAGGCACAAACAAAAACGTCTCATTAGAAACCCCAGTAGTGATGAAATTCAAATATCACCGTAGCTTTGGGGAAAAATACTGTCTAAAATATAACCGTTTGTTCAATAATCCTTGTCGTTAAATCACTCCAGGCTGTTTGAATCCCCTGAGGACTTTATTTAAAAAACATCCCCCTGTTCTCTAAATAATGGTACTGAAAAAATATGTCGAGTATTTTTGAATAAATTCGTAATTAAAAATTAACAAAGTATTTTATTAAAGCTGGATGTGTCTTGTGATATGATTGTTGCGAAAAATAAACGCGATGAAAATGTTTTCAGGATTGAGGATACAAAATTAATTAAACGGACTACTTCCGGGAATTGTTTGATTCTCGATTAAAATATATAATCCCTTAAAGTATTTAATTGAACGCAAACAAAAATAATAACAATTATGAACAATATTGTCAAATAAATTAATATTATTTTATCATAAGTAATATTCATTGTAAAAATATCTTAAAGGGTTTTACAAAAACAAAATTTTTTAATATGAAATTATGTAAAATACATAAACGAGTATGTATTGTAGGTTTTTTTAATTAAGTTTTATTTTAACGATAAATTATAGCAAAAAACTTAACCTTTACGGTACTCGTCTTCGATCTCTGTACCTTCAAATTATACAATCTTAAGCACATAGTATCACATGTGTTATATATAATTAAAGCGGTGTGACGAATAGTTTTTTTTTTTTTGCATATAAATCCTCTTAACTGATATCATAATTTTATCTATAATTCCTATCTTAGCGTTGAATGATATAAGTATTCGAACGTATATCATTCATCGCTTTGCAGGACATTTGTCTGAGGTATCAAAATTGCATTTCAGATGGTCAAAGTTATTAAAAAGTCTGATTTTTCAATTTATTATTGCTGTACGTCTGATTTATGAAATTCAATTTATTAACATTAGAACATTACAAAAAAAACATAAATACAAACTTTATTTCACGTTTCTTGCAAACTTACCTTAACACGAGCACTTCATTATATTAGGAATTTTAAGTTGAAAACGTTACAACGATAAGTATGAAAAAAAAAAATAATATCCAACTTATACAAACAACGTATCGATCTGTGAAGAAAGCAGGATGCTTGTTGACACCGGTCGGAAAAAAGTACGAAAAATAAATTTGGTTGACAACGATTTTTTTACATGAGTTTATAAAATGTTTTACATGGTATCAGCAGAAAACATAAAATATATATTTTGAATTAATTTTATTCTTCAAACAGTTTTTATATGCATGTTTTTATCACAAAAATATATTTTTTCTCTGTTAAGTATTATTAAGTTTTTTTCGAACCCTTATCCGCACCCCATGGTACATAGGGCACTGCATCATATAAACGCAGTGTTATCTTGATCGTTAACATACAAAGGAAAGGTGATCAGCCCTCCACTTCAGATACCAGTCCAGGGTAATATTGAATAAATATCAGAGTGAAAAAATCACTTATATTTATTGGACCCCCCTCTGGGAATCGAACCCGGGACCTCCAGAATGGTAGCCGAGCGTGCTGATCATTACACTACGGAGGCGGAAGTTTAAGTACTTATTTTTTATTTTTTAATGGGTATAGTATGTACATGTGATAAAACATGTACTCATAATATAATAAAACTAAAATAATATTTGTAGACGATAATGCTGAGATGTCAATATAAATAACTTCCAAGTAGAAAAACCCAGATTCGCGAAAAAGGATTTATTGATAAATATTGTACATTAATTTTTTGCACGTTCATATTAACTAATGCACTTAAGCTCATATTGATTTTGTTTCGTTTTACAGTTTTGGCGGAAAGATATGAGCCACAAGTTCAAGGGGCACATGCCAGTTTGGGTGGTTCAGCGGTCCTTACATGCGACAGACCCGATCATATTGCAGTCACATCTTGGTTGAAGGACGAATCGGTTATCGTTTCAGGACCTCCTGATGCAGGTTAGTAATTTTTCAGCAAATTCGTTTTTTTTTCTTTCGATGAAGGCACTGAATTGAACACGATATTAATAATACCTATTAAAAAAACTATTTTGCCATTTTAAAATTGAAACTTTCATTCATGGTTTGTTATTTTACTCCTATAATCTCGTTTTTCAATAAAGGAATCTGAATCAACAAAATATCAATAAAATATATATTGGATACATCCGGTTGAAGGGTGAAACTCGCCATGAAAAAATTTGGTGATTCAGATGTAGTTTGTAAAATAAAAACTTATTTATCATTTTACGTTGTTTTTTTGTTCAAATTGGGTAATATTCTTCTAAATGTTTTTATTAAAGTAAGAATGATGACTGGTTTAACAATATTTGTGGA
This sequence comes from Brachycentrus maculatus, assembly GCF_059751285.1. Classification (NCBI taxonomy): domain Eukaryota; kingdom Metazoa; phylum Arthropoda; class Insecta; order Trichoptera; family Brachycentridae; genus Brachycentrus; species Brachycentrus maculatus. The sequence continues at coordinate 962,826 of NW_028280843.1, forward strand.
TTTTTTTACTAAATAAATTGTTACGAATAACCACACTGCACCAAAAAGGGACTTAAAGGACTGCAAATTATTTTTATGGTCAAACTTTGCATCCTCAGTGCTCCTCCTTAAATCTTCAAATCTGTAAAACCAATTAACATTGCTTTACTAAATAATATTTTTATTAGTAAAAATAACTCCACTCCAGACCTTACGAAAATAAGTTTGCTGATATTAGTTTTAACCGTAAACCAACAATAATATACATACATATATATATATGTATATATTTATATATATATATATATATATAAATATATATATATATATATATATATATATATATATATATATATATATATATATATATATATATATATATATATATATATATATATATATATATATATATATATATATATATATATATATATATATATATATATATATATATATATATATATATATATATATAAATATATATGTATATATATATATATATATATATATATACATATATATATATTTATATATATATATATATACTACTACTACTACTACTACTACCATCACGCCGTTTCCCCGCAGGGGTAGGCAGAGAGGATGGAACGCCACACTCTTCTGTCCTGACATACACTCCTAGCCTCTTTCAAATCCATACATCTAGTCATACATGCCCTCCGATTACGCAGACTTTTGACACCGCCAGATTTTAGGTTCTGATTGATCTGATCGTGCCAAGTCTTTTTCGGTCGTCCACGTTCTGTTTTCCCTCTCACATTCGCCACATATATTTTCTTAGTCATTCTCTCGCTATCCATTCGCTCCACATGTCCATACCACCGCAAAGAGCTCTTTCTAATCTTTTCAATTATTCCTCGTTCAGCCTTACATTCCTTTCTTATATCATCGTTTTTAATTCTGTCATACAATGATTTTCCACACATTCGTCTGAGGGAGCGCATTTCAACAGCATTCACTCTGCTTTCATCCTTCCTTTGCCAGTTCCATGTTTCGCTTCCATACATTAGTGTCGGTACTAGCACGCCGTTGTGAACCGCTAGCTTGGCTTCCATGGACATATTCTTATTCCCAATCACTCTGTTAAAAGCACCATTTATTCTATTCCCTGCATTCACTCTTCTCTCAATATCCTTATCCACTTTTCCATCCCTTGTGAACATGCTTCCTAGATATAAAAATTCTTGCACCTGTTCTAGGGATTCATTGTGTACGATAATCTTGCATTCTGTCAAATCATTCTCTCTTTCAAACACCATGACCTTTGACTTACCTTCATTCATTGCCAGATCATTTTCCATACATACATCGTACATTCTTGACACTATTAGTTGCAAGTCCTCCGCGCTGCTCGCTAGCAGTACGGCGTCATCCGCATACAGCAAGCAACTAACAGTTATATTCATCATTTTCGCTCCGACTCCCATACTTTCAATCTCTTTCATACAATGGTCCATATAGAGATTAAACAACCATGGTGACATTACACATCCCTGCTTTACGCCTTTGGATATTGCAAACCATGATGTAATGTCCCCATTCACTCTTATACTAGCTGTGCTGCCCTCGTAGAGGGAAGCAACTGCTTGTATAAGTTTATTGTCTACTCCATATTTTTCCAGCACGCTCCATAATTTTATCCTATCAACCTTATCATACGCTTTCTGCAAATCCACGAAAGCACAGAAGAGTTTCTGATTTTTAGCCAAAAACTTTTCCGTCAGCATTCGTAGTGCAAAAATTTGATCTGTGCAACCTCTTCCACTCATAAAAGCACCTTGCACATCCCAAATCCGTTCTTTCGTCACCATTCTAACTTTTTCAATTATAATCTTACTATAGAGTTTACCGACAGAGCTTAGCAGGCTTATCGCCCTATAATTCCCACACTCTGCGCGAGATCCCTTTCCCTTGAATAGAGGCATGATTACTGCCCGTCTCCAATCCAGAGGTGTGTATCCTTCCTCAAGACACAGGTTAAATAGTCTGTGAATCCATGTGAGGGTGGTCAGTCCACCACATTTTACAAACTCTATAGCAATATTATCATACCCTACAGCCTTACCGTTCCGCATTAATTTTAAGGCATTCGTTATTTCTGACATACTTATCTCACATACCATACCCTCACTCACCCTTGCCTCTATGGGTGTCTCGGTGGAGACATTGCCGTTACTTTCATAAATTTCCATAAAGTATTCTTTCCATCTTTCTTTCACTTCACTTTCATTCGTCAATATTTTACCATCATTTGATTTGATAACTTATATATATATATATATATATATATATATATATATATATATATATATATATATATATATATATATATATATATATATATATATATATATATATATACATATATATATATATATATATATATATATATATATATATATATATATATATATATATATATATTTATATATATATATATATATATATATATATATATATATATATATATATATATATATATATATATATATATATATATATATATATATATATATATATATATATATATATATATATATGTATATATATATATATATATATATATATATATATATCTATATATATATATATATATATATATATATATATATATATATATATATATATATATATATATATATATATATATATATATATATATATACACAAAAATGCATCGAAACTCTAAACTTAAAAATTATATTGCTATTTGAATTAAATAATCTCAAAAAACCTCGCGCTAAATAAACAATTTTCAATGTTTTACAAAACTTAACAATTTTACTTGATTTTCTAGAATTTTTCGTTGTTGACAATTTGACAAGAATAATCGAAAGATTTATTTCAGAGTCTACTCAAAGATCAAAGGATGTTTTTTTGAGATTCCTGAATGATCTAAACTTTTGCCTTCAATAACCCTTCCCCAAAGCAAGGGTTGAGGAGTTGAGAGGAAGTTGATCAGATAACGGAATAAAAATGAGGTTTTAATGGAAAAAAGGGGAAGGCAGCAGTCACCAACACACGAAAATTACTTTGAATATATATTTTTTTAATAAGAAAGTTCTGACCGTAAATAAAGTTTAATTAAAAGATAACTACCGTAAAAATATAAGGGGTCATGATTGGTAAATTTTATATTGTAAAGCGAAGATATTTAAAAAAACACTAATATTTCTCTTTGCACATTTTTAAGTGAAATTGAACATTTCTCCATTTTGAATCCCCAATTAAAAATAAGCTTCACATTGATCCAAATTTTATTTTTACCATCGTTGTGAAAAATATGAAAATGATTGATATTCATTTTAAAATTTCCTAATAATTAAAGTCTTATCACTACCAGACCACATTTTATCCCTAAGTCAAGGATTTTGCTATCATGCGGTTCTTTATTTTAACTTTCATATGGACTACTTTGTATTAGTTTATTGCTTTTTCCATCTTTATTGCTTTATTTTTAAATTTATCAAATGTTTTTATAAATAATAACCATACTTTAAAGGCAAAAGATAATTTAAATATTTATCAAATGTAAAAATTATTTAAAAAATAATATTTCGGTGCTTTTCCTAAAAACACGATTTTAATTTAAATGTCACATTTATGTTGTCATTGAGTTTTTATTGATCTGAAAGTAAAAAGAATAAATAATAAATGAAATACGAAAACTTAAGAAACTTTAAGAGAAATTACCTATCTTCTTATACATTTGGGAAAAGAACTCCATATTTGTTTTTTTTGTGTACTTTACAGAAAAAAATACAAACTTTTATCATCAAAACGAGTAAAACGATCAAATCGTGGTCTGGAAGACACATTTTGGAATTGTTATTTTCGTTTTATGTTCAGTTTGTAGGTAGAGATATGGTAAGTTCTTATATAAGATACACAATCTTAATCCCATAGCATCTGAAAGTGAACCTTACCAACTATGAAATAATAGGCGAACTTAATTTCAACCCAAAGTTTTGAGGAATGCGCAAATTATTTTGCGAAAGTTCCCCGTCGTCGTTGTGCTGAAATACCGAAATTTGCTCCCGCATACTTTAAGGTTTGGTCTCGGCGTTATAAATTATTATAACGCCGTTAACTAGTAACGGGCATTCTAATTTACGCTGCGCGTTGGCAGGTTGCATTGACTCGCTGATATTTCAGTTCCATTATAACTTTCAGCGACAATGAAAGCAACCCTCCTGCAATAAGGGAGATCTTCACAGAGAGAGCTGAAGAGAACTTTCTACATTGTTGCGGAGTAATGGTGTTTGTCTCTTTGAAGACAATACCCAAGAATCAATTTGGAGAATCGTCTGATCGCTCTGATAACTCAATCGCATCGCTTTCTGATAATGTCATTTATGTATAAAGTTTAGCAGAGAGGATAAATGAAAACTTATCCTATAAATTAATTACAACTGCTGATTGCTAAACCATCATTTTTTATGTTGTTTAAAATTCTGTTATTTTTATTGAATAAAAAGGAAATTACAATGTTTATTTTACTAGAATTTATAAATTGTATGTACATATATGTGAATGTTTGTATGGAAGTCTGCAAATTAGATTTTATGGACGTATTTTTATTTTGCAATCACTTTATTCAAAACACTATTATTCATCCTCCTGCATTCACCCTTCCCTCAATATCTCTTTATACTTTTCCAGCTCTTGAGAACAGACGTCTTTTTAATTGAAAAATCTTGCAAAAGGAAGTGAGAAAAAAATGTTATGTAATTATCTTAAAATGTAATAATTTTAAACGGTCTTAGGTAATTTGTAAAGTTTTACAACTTACAGTAACTTCGTTTCAATAAAAAATAATTTGGTCAAGACATGAAAACTGATCATTAATTTCACTTTATGTTATTATTTTTACCATTTCTTTTATGTGGGATATAAACTTCAGAAGTGTGCATGCACGTATTTATGGAAAAAGTTAAACAAACAATCAATTATCGATCTTATTTAACAATTCTTTTCTATTATAAAAGAAAAAAAAATCCTGATATTATATTATATAGAATATTTTTCCTATAAAATATGTTAAATATATCTTCATGTAACCTTAAGTATAAATCCCATATTTAAAGCTGTTCGTCCGTTGGGATTATATGTAATTAAGTAATGTTGGTTTCATTAATTACAAGAAGGCGAGGTGATCATTCATATCCATAAGACGTCAGTCTGGAGTAGCACATTATTCGAGGAAAACCGATTTATTATGTTATATCAGCTAAAAGTTGGTTGACATTTTAATAATAATTGTGTACCTACTCACACAAAAAACTAACTAACTGACATCATCACACCGCTTCTCCGCATGGGTAGGCAGAGACAAAATAAACCCACAACATTCTGCCTTTGCAAAAATTCTTCGTCTCTTCAACATGCAAGTATCTCCTCATACATACCTGCCAATTATTTCGACTCCTGACCCAGGCGATTTGAAATATTTGACACACATATACTTGATCATATCAAGTTTTCTTCGGATTTTCTCTTCCCTGTTTTCAAACTACATTCGCCTAATAAATTTATTCTATCGTTCCTTCGTCACTCATTCATTCCACATGTTGAAACCATCTCAATACACCTTTCCTATTTTTATCGACAGTGCTTATTTCATTTTATTGCATTGTATTCCTTCCTTATTTTATTATTTGAACATTTATTATACATTAGTCATTTTGCCACACATTCGTCTGAGGGATCGCATTTCCACTGAGTTCAGTCTACTGTCATCCTTCTTTCCCCAACTCCACGCTTCGCTTTTGTACATTGGGGTTGGAACCAGAACTTCGTTGTGTACCGTTTATTTAACTTTTACTGATTTTTTATTTGCTGCACAGTGCACCATTTACTCTGTTCCTAACATTTACTCTCGTTTTTTTTAAAATATTAAATATCACTTTATCGAAAAACTTATTTATTATTGTAAAAATTATTATTTTTGGATTGACATCATAGTATTTTAATTTTACTTCCTTAGTATTGCAGAAGTAGACTACATTTTTTCTTCCAAGTTTCGATCAAAAATCAATTTGAAAGCTTCGCTCAAGTTCAACTTAAAAGATTTATAAAGCTAAAGTTTGCGGAAAGGTGAATTGCAAAGAGTTATTTTATCTGCGGTCGTCTGGCCGACGAAGTCTCAAAGTCGAATATAAAATTCATTGAAAAATGCTCATGAACCATATCAGATCGTCCCTCGAAAGGGGCGCGAAGAGACTCCTGGGAGATTGGAATAAGATTGTCACGATAAGCAACGTACACTACCCATTGTCAACTTTTAGAAAGTGGATGACGGAAACTGTTTCTCGTTACCATCGTTATTTTACTAGATTAAAGTTTAAATAAATGAGTTTATGAAAAAGAATTAGTGTTAACATTAACTCATAAAATAAAGACATCCGAAAGTACACTTTTATCATAACCATGCATTGTAACGCAGGCAAAGTAAACAATTCATACCTCCGGTTGACTGTCTAGGGTACTACAGTAAGCAGGATCTTTAAAAAATACCTTATTCGCACGCTATTGTGCATAGGGCACTGCATTATATAATAACAGTGTTATCTTAATCGTTAACACACGAAGGAAAGACGATCAGCCCCCCGCTTTCAGTACTAGTTCAGGTTAATATTGAATAAATAGTAAAAAGAAAATTTTCTTTTATTTATTTAACCCCCTTTGGGATTTGAACCCAGGACCTCCAGTACGGTAACCATGCATGCTGACTATTACACTACAGAGGTGGACTTGTGAAAAAAAAATATTCTAAAGGCTGTCAACGAATGAGCCCATATTATATATAATATATTAGAAATGTAACATTATTTTGAATGTGTCCAAACTTTTATTTATAAATCTGGGTTTGTCTTATTTTGACATTTCAACAAAGATGAAAAGCAACATCGAATTCTGAGTATTAACATGGCTTACAACTTCTCGTTAGCTGGTTTAAGTGAAAACAAAAGTAACAATGTTGGTTAAAATTTTTCAAACATTTCATTTACGTCTCAGTTTAAAAAAAATTAAAAAACTCAGCTTTACCATAAATAGTACCGAGAACTCATATGTGAAAAAAGGTGTCAAATAAAGGATGAAAACAACTTCTAAAATTAAAAGGTTGAATTGTAAATGTTACACGTGTGTAGAGTGATCACTTAAACCAGCTGAGAGATTGTAAGCATGTTAACAACCAGGATTCTATATTCTCGGAGAAGTAACACCACACAAAAAAACTTGTTGCAGACTGCACTTAAAGCAGCGTTCATATTAAGTAACCGCTAGCAATATGGTGGATACAAGAAATAACTCAAGCGGTGAGCATAAAATATTCAAAGCGAATCGGAAAAAAGATAAGTTTTCAGTACCAAGATTCACACTATCGTGGAAATCTGCTAACATCTATCTACATCACCCGGCTCTCTCTCGCCTCTCGCTCAACTCTCCCTTAACTCTCTCACGTCACCCCAGATTCTCCCACAACTTGATTCCACCTCCTTCGTCTCCCGACCGACCATTACTCAATGTCCAACTCGAATGAACTCAATTTGAACTTTAACACCGGAGCCATCGCCCCGTACACATGGTTTGATAGGAAATCAAAATGATGGCGACCTTGTGGGATTTATATAAATCTATTAAATGATCATAAAAACAATAAATAAAATAAATAAAAGATCAATTACTTCACTCACGCAAAAACATATAAATGTATTCATGTGTTGTACATAAATAAATATATATGTGAAATATATATATATATATATATATATATATATATATATATATATATATATATATATATATATATATATATATATATATATATATATATATATATATATATATATATATATATATATTTATATATATATATTTATATATATATATATAAATATATATATATATATCTATATATATATATATATATATATATATATATATATATATATATATATATATATATATATATATATATATATATATATATATATATATATATGTATATATATATATATATATATATATATATATATATATATATATATATATATATATATATATATATATATATATATATAAATATATATAAATATATATATATATATATATATATATATATATATATATATATATATATATATATATATATATATATATATATATATATATATATATATATATATATATATATATATATTATATATATATATATATATATATATGTATATATATATATATATATATATATATATATATATATATATATATATATATATATATATATATATATATATATTTATGTATATATATATATATATATATATATATATATATATATATATATATATATATACATATATATATATATTTATGAAAAGTCGGGGAAAGAATCACCAAAATGTACCAAAGCGTACAGCACTTACGTTCACGCGCACGCGGCTTCATACTGTTTCTGACGATCTCATTTTAGTTGCGCACAAGTCGTCGTTCAGGGTGGTCGTGTAGCTACGCTAGCTATGGCATTGAATTACGATGTATTTTTTCTCTTTTTTAGGTGCACTCCAAATTTGATAAACCATATTTCAACTTCAACTATGGTCAATAAAAGCAGCATTTAGGAATATTTATATTTTTCTCGTTTTTAAATTACATTTTTATATGGTGCATAAAATGCATTTCACCGATGCACGTGGCAGTTTTTAACACTGTAAGGAAGGGTTCATGCACAACATCATGGATTTGATTGCTTTTATTTTAAAAAAAAAGGGTTTTTTCAAATTTTCCAAATCAATGGCTGTGTTTACTTACACTAAAAAAATACGTATTGATACGCATTAAATTAAGTCGTTTTTATTTGTTTGGATATAAAATCGATATCGACATAATACGCCCTGTACGAAGTTTTCAATTAAACTTTTGAACATAAAGAATTTTCAATTGTCCTACGATCAACAAGTTTTTCTCGATATCTTATCTCGCCTGGAAATAAAATCCTTAGAAAATGGCTACTCGCCACTTATTCTGATAAATGTTTTGAAGTTTCACCTCCGCTTTCAAGTCCACTTTAAAGTTTCCCCATTTTAACTCGTGAAAACGGTATAGCTACTAATAACTCTTAGATAAAACGCAACGAGAGTACCTTCTTAATGTGAAAAAGAAATGTATAATAAACCTGACAGATTCACTTCATTTAAACACTTTTTATATTAGATTATTAAGAGGAAATCTACAAAAAATTTACTGATTATCACAGCAAACACGCATTTCTATCTCCGTAATGCTATAGTTAGTGCCTCTAGCTACTATGCTGGAGGCGCCGGTAGTCAAAGTAGAGCAATATCTAAATCACAAAAATAATCATCTGGCTACCATATAAGTAACGTTAAATCACACTGCATTATTAATAAACAGTGCTCTAAACACCATTGAGTGTGGATAAGGGATAGAAGTTACGAAAAACATGAATGTCACTTATTGAATAAATTACATTTGTACGCTATATTTTTTCTATAATTTTTATGATTCTGTTATCAATGATAAAACAATACATATATCTGTAACTGATAACTAAAAATCTTATTGGACAACAATTCTATTAAATAAAATATATAAGATAGGGGAGAAGAACATGAATTGTTTAGAAATTCTTAAAATGCTTATAAAAGGTCGTTAAGGTTATATTTATAACCTTGACGACTTATTATAAGCAAGGTCAAAATGGTTATTTCCGTTATATTTATTATAAAATAATAAATTGCCAAACAAATTGTTAGGGGACTTAATATATAAACATGTATGTACAAGTATATGTATATGAAAAAATTACCACTGTAATAAAGCTCCGTTAGTAAATTCAGAAAAAGCCTCATGCATATGAAATTGCCGGGACAATGTGTAAAGCAGGGAGGAATTGAAAAATGTCTGTAACTAAAGAAAATGTAAGGCCCTGAACAAAATCCGAAGCGCGGTTCAACCCAAGCCGCTTAATTGCATTATTTTCCATAATTTATCGAGAAAAAGTGCTAATGGCAAAAACGACGGTAAGAGGGGGTAGGAAAGTAGGAAGGGTGAGAGAACTGGGGATAGAATCTAATAGCACCCCGCGATGTTGTTTATTAAGACATATATTTAATTCTAGCGGATTCCGTGATAAAAGTATATAAATAAACGAAGATGTTGCTAAAATCCGATTGTGTGCAAAAAACTGATAAAATTTTAAATGTAAAACACGTTATAAATTTTATTTTATACTCGTAAAACACACATAATCATGGTATTTACTGTCAACCAATAAATGTTCCTGAATTGGTATTTTTATAAAACGTGTATAAAATAATTAGGCAATTTGAAAAAAATATAAAAAGGAAAATAATTACTTAAAAAATAACTCCAATTTACACAAGTATGAGGTCTTGTATACATCCCCTAGTACTCAACATACAGCTGTTAAACCTATTTTCCTATTTTTTTTATTAATAATACCTACTACTTCTCACACATTTTCTTTCTCTTTCGCGATTTGTGTTCTTAACACTGTTCACCTACAGTTTCGACATTTTTATCGTATCAAATATATTCCATTTATAGATAAAATAATCCCAAATGCAAAACTTATAACATTGTTTTAAATAATTGTTTTATATAAATCTTACTTAGTTTCTTGTGCCATATTTTATGCACATTTTCTTGTTTTAAATTGAAATATGTTGATGACTATTTGCCCGTTTTACAAAATATAACTGTCTTGAGTTATTAAAAAAAATAGTTAAAATATTAATTTCTCTCAATAATAAAAAAAATATATATGGATATAATATTATTGCCAACAAAATTATCTTAGTTTTGTTTCACTAAAATTTTTCAAAATGTAGCTTATAGAAAAATCTCATAACAATACCAAATAAAAAAGATATTTTATTTTTTTTAAATTCAAAAATATGTATTTAAACTACTACTACTACTCCCATCATGCCGTTTTCCCGCAGACGTAGGCAGAAAGGATGGAACGTCACATCCATACATCTAGTCATACATGGCCTCCGATTAGGCAGACTTTCGACACCACCAGACAATAACTCGACCCTGGCTATAACACCCAATAAGGGTGAAAAGCCATCAAAAAGAAGAAGAAGAAGAAGAAGAAGAAGAAGACACCACCAGATTTTAAATTCTGATTGATCTGATCGTGCCAAGTCTTTTTCGGTCGTCCTCGTTCTGTTTTCCCCCTCACTGTTTTTAGACTAAAAATTAAAATACTATTCAATACCTTCAAAATTATCTCTGCTCAGCAATTATAAAATGTGTAACTATTTTAGAAAAAAACATTTAACAATACCAAACAAAAAGATATATATTTTTTTATTTAAAAAAAATCTTCAGAGTAATCTTCTTAACAATCACGTTATTTTCAGCTTTGATATTTTTTTGCGGGTTAGCTTTGTTTGCTACGTACCCTTAAATTAATAAAACAATTTCTTTGATGTAAATTCCGATAACTAACTTCGTAAGGATTTTGGATAATGACCATGCTCGAACACTTTGAAACGTCAAAATTTCAATAGTTTTGATATTCAAATTAAGATCCACGGTAAGTTTCACAGAGAATGGGACTTCAGAGAGTTCAGTTTTGGGGTTGGCGGAGGAAAAGCCACACTTGCGGCTACCAAATCTCTTTGTACGTACAAAGGGATTTGTAGTTACTTACACTGTAACTAGTTACAAAACTGTGTGCTATGTTGTTACAGGCGCTGAATGTCGATTGGGTACATAGAGTTCTAGGGTGATCAAAGGAATCATTATACGGACTGTAGTTAGTGGTGGATCCAGGTTTTTGTGGACCATTTTTTTTCACCGAGCTTCAGTGTATTGAAAACACACACCTGCGTATCACAAATGGCTTTTCGTAGAGTCTCACGAATTTAATTTTTTTCAAACATTTTTCATAATAATAAGACAAATGTTAATTCTAGCTTGAATAATCAGTGGATTCAATAATTTGTCAATCATATTTTGTTAACAAATACATAGTTACGGTTCACAACGGAGTGCTGGCACCGACATCGATGTATGCAAAAAAATAGAATTGGCAAAAGAAAAATGAAAGCAAAGTGAACGCGTTGAAATTCCATGCGTTCCCTAAGAAGAATGTATGGAAATTCGTTATATGACAGATTTAAAAATGAAGATATTTGAAAGGAATGTAAGGCTGAACTTGTTATAGTTGAAAATATTAATAAAAGTTATTTTAGGTAGTATGGACATGTGGAGCGAATAAAAGAAATTGCATCACGCCATGTTGTATTTGATTTCATTTCATAAATAATTTTATTTTCATACAATTAAAAAAAGAAAATGCTAATTAAAATGTGCCCTTGGCATGAAAAAAGTCATTGAGGTACATTGTTGTAATTTGTATTTTTCAATTATGATGAAATAAATACAACAAATTAATATCTCAAAAAAAACAATATACGAGATGAAGAATATGAATGTCTGGGCATTTGCGCGACTTACAACCTGTCATAGGCTAGTTAAGTGATCATGTCACATGATTTGAATTTTTTATGGAGTATACTTTTACCAGATAATTTACAAACAACATTTTGAATGTGTCGAAATACTTTTTTTATTTTATTTTTGACAAAGTATTTTGAAACACTTAAAATATTGAAAATTAATAAATACCTCAAGGGGTTTACCTCACAAACAATCTAATATTCTATAAACAGTACCGTTATTCAAGTATAATTTTTCGGAAAGATATATAAAATGGGAGATTGTTATCAAAGTTCTTGAACACGTATAATAAATTAGAACGTTGCCAACTGTCACCAGTTTGATGCTAATTTATTGCGCCTTATATCTGAATCGTACTTTGTAGCAACAAAAGATCAAGGCCCCCCTTTCTCCATATTAATGGTACTCATTAATATCTTTGCTACCGCTAAAAGCCTTTAAACAATTTAAAGTACAACCATAAAGATCGTAAAAAGGCTTCACAATGTTCCTACTTAATGTTTCAAAAGCGTAAATTGTTCGCAAGGAAAAATGCAAAGAGTCTTAAGTCTTCCGCGAACCGGTAAGTTATAGAGCACGATATAATAAATAACACCGATGCCTCAACAAAATATTAAAGTTTCTTATATTAACTCCGAGAGCGATGCCGTCATTCCAACTCTTATTAAAGTGGAAATACATTTTTGACATCTCAACATAGATGAAGAAGAATATGGAAGTCTGGGCGTTTACAGGGATTACGACTGTCATAGGCTTGTAACATTTACCAATTCTACCCATGATTGACAATCACACTACTTAATTTTTGTAACTCCAAGATATATTGATTAAATTCGTGAAACAGTGTATGTGAATTCACTACTGACATCTATATTGGGATAGGGTAAGCATTAATTAAGCAAAGACTCTTTCTATTTTTATGTAGACTACGAATTTCGTATTTATTATATTTCTGTTTTATTTATTAATTTTAGTCTTGTATTTCGATCCACTTAAAATTTTATGGACTGAAAATATTTTCTTGGTGCACGATAGTATTTACTTTATGTTGTCAATTTTATTAAATTAATTTGACTAACTAACCAAAACGACGCTTCTCAATAGAAGTAGGCATAGAGAAGAATGCCATACTTCTCTGTATTTGATGTTTTTAATTTTCCACATTCATGCGTTTCCTCATACATATTCGACTCCTGACCTGAACACTTTCAAGTATTTGATATACATGTACTTGATCATGTCACGTTTTCGTCTACTCCCATTTTCAATACTTTTGCTCATAAATTTGCTTTGCCATTCTTTCCTCACTCTTTCTTTCCACATGCCTAAACCATCTCAACACTTATCAACTTTTATCGATTGTGCTTATATTCTTAATATTATTAATTCCAAAAGTATTTACATACTTTATTATTTGTCATTTTAAAATAATTTTATATTTTTAAAATAATTTATTTTATATTTTTTTACAAAAATGCTATATTCACAAATATTTATGGTCCAGGATAGTAATTAAATAAATATAAAAGTGAAAAATCACTTACTTTTACTTTGATCCTCCAAGGAATCGAGCCTGGGACTTCCGACATAATTACCACACGCGCTAATCACTGCATTATAGAAGCAAACAAAAAAATCATAGTTACTTATATTATTTATTTTCGAAGTAATAAGTTTGTGATTTTGTATTTCAATTATAATTATTATAACTTTCTTTTAAAATCACTGTAAATATTTTACAATGACCTTATTATAATAAAAAAAATATACAGTGATTATAAAAATAAAAATATACAAAGTTATATTTTAATTATATTAAGTTTTTTTTTTTATTCTGTCAAATACGCATGTCTGTATTTACCAAAATAAATTGTGAACGCTCAAAATACCAGTCACTGCTTTTATTGATATTCTCCGGGGTGAGTCATCTGGTGATAAGTTACTCCATTCGGTATTCTGTGTCCATTGTTATACCATAAGGGAGGTTGCTGAACACTTCTAGCCACCGTACTAAATCCTAAAGTCAGTTTGTTATTCTTAACTTGAGAACAGAAGATACGACGTTAAATCGTGCAGAAATTTAAATCTCAAGTACAGTGTTGTGCTGTAACTTGGGAAATAAATTATTGTAAATACAAATCTTAAAACATTTA